>NC_052500.1:73291869-73474495 GCF_016617805.1 Bactrocera tryoni
AGAAAAAATTGTGCAGATCGGCTCTCTATAGCATATAGCTGCCATACAAACCGAACGATCGGAATCAAGGGCTTGTATGGAAAACTTTAGCATTTGACGTGGTATCTTCATGAAATTTGGCATGGATTACTGCTTAAGGTAATAATATAATCTCCGAAGAAATTGTTCAGATCGTTTTATGATAGTATATAGCTTCCGTTCAAACTGAACACATAGTTACTAAAAAAAATGCATCTGTGAAGGGTATATTAGCTTCGGTGTAGCTGAAGTTAACGTTTTTTTCTTGTTTTTAATTAAAATATTACCACGATTAATATATATATTTGTATGTATGTATCACTAAAAAATGGCAATATTTACTGCAGTCTCCTTTTAGCGACATTCAACGAAGTTCTCCCATAGTTTTATTGACAATCATTACATTTGTGCTCAAAATAATCAAATCATTTAGAGATATTGAGCATAGAAGTAAGTATTTAGTGGTAAAAACCAGTACATTTTAAGTACTTAAATACAGTTATGACCTTATTTGTTTGAAGTGTTGTTATTTTTACCACGTGTTTTGTGGTTGTTGTCAATCAAAGTTTGCTGTTATCTCAGAAAGCATGTGCTATATACTCTCATGCTATTAACATAAGTACATATATGTATGTATGCACAAAACTTTATTATATAGTATAAAGCACTGATTTGTATCTTGTCTTTGTGAACGTGAGTACAAAAAGAACACCATATTCTTCAATATAGATTTTATGATGTTTAACTTCCTTTACGTAATCAAAAGGGTTGAAAATCAAAGCTTGCGAAAAATAACTTTAAAAACTTGTTTTTAAGGGTTGGAAATCATAGAAAGTAAATATAAGTCTGCTAGTTAAGTTTTGACCTTGACAATGCTAGGCACGTTTCCCATAAGAGATATATGTACTCGTATGTAAATTAGGGTGTTTTTTTGTTTTTTTTTGAACTATTCATTTTTTTCAATCCCATTATGAAATTTCCTTGAAAATACCCTAAAAAATAATTCAATGAAAATTTTAGCCCTTCATATTAACATTAAGGACTTGACCAAGGTATGTAAAAATTTTTCATTGAAAATACACAACAATCGTGATTTTTATACTCTCGCAACAAAGTTGCTAAGGAGAGTATAATAGTTTTGTTCACATAACGGTTTTTTGTAAGTCCTAAAACTAAAAGAGTCAGATATAGGGTTATATAAACCAAAGTGATCAGGGTGACGAGTAGAATTGAAATCCGGATGTCTGTCTGTCCGTCCGTCCGTCTGTCCGTCCGTCTGTCCGTCCGTCCGTGCAAGCTGTAACTTGAGTAAAAATTGAGATATCAAGATGAAACTTGGTACACTTATTTCTTGGCTCTATGAGAAGGTTAAGTTCGAAGATGGGCAAAATCGGCCCGCTGCCACGCCCACAAAATGGCGGAAACCGAAAACCTATAAAATGTCATAACTAAGCCATAAATAAAGATATTAAAGTGAAATTTGGCACAAAGGATCGCATTAGAATGGGGCATGTTTAGACGTAATTTTTTTGGAAAAGTGGGCGTGGCCCCGCCCCCTACTAAGTTTTTTGTACATATCTCGGAAACTACTATAGCTATGTCAACCAAACTCTACAGAGTGGTTTCCTTCAGGCATTTGCATATACAGTTCAAAAATGGAAGAAGTCGGATAATAACCACGCCCACCTCCCATACAAAGGTTATGTTGAAAATCACTAAAAGTGCGTTAACCGACAAACAAAAAACGTCAGAAACACTAAATTTTACGGAAAAAATGGCAGAAGGAAGCTACACCCAGGCTTTTTTTTTAAATTGAAAATGGGCGTGGCCTCGCCCACTTATGGACCAAAAACCATATCTCGGGAACTACTATACCGATTTCAATGAAATTCGGTATAAAATATTTTCTTAACACCCTGATAACATGTACGAAATATGGATGAAATCGGTTCACAACCACGCCTTCTTCCAATATAACGCTATTTTGAGTTCCATCTTATGCCTTCTCTGTATAATATATAGTACATTAAGAACCAATGATGATAGCGGAATAAAACTTTACACAAATACGGTATTTGAAAAATATGGATAATGAAATCTCGATTATCACTTTACCATGCGAGAGTATAAAATGTTCGGTGACACCCGAACTTAGCGCTTCCTTCCTTGTTTATCTTTAAATTTCTATAGCTCAGAGGCATTTTATGGCATCGATTTGACTTTAGACACATATTCCTCAGAATTGAACACTCCACAAAAGTGCCCATTGCGACAAAGTCGAAACTCACACCGGCGAGGTAGTACGGGGCTCTACGAGTAAACCTGATTTTTTCAAGAAATTCGCATTTTTTTGTATATATCTCGTAAATGACAAGAGCTATAGAAAAAATGTACAGGCCAAACTTTTAGGTAATTTTATTTGCTGCAAAAAAGGCCGAGGTCAAAAACGCTATCATTAATACTTCTCGAGATATTCGGCTTTTTAAGTTAGGCATTATAGAATTTTCATAGATGGTATGTAATAAAAAAGCTATGAAAATTCCATGCATATTCGAGAAATTCTTCTCTCAACAATTTAATAACTTAAGCAGGACAAGTCAGTAGTGATAGTATATTTTACTTTCTCCAGGGGTAATGGGGTGTAATAGGGTACAGTATTTTCTGGATAAGCAGTTACAATCATATGACTAGACCCTGGGAATCTTATACTATTCGCCTATCGAGGTTGCTGAGTTTTGGATCTGCTAGGTAGAAACCACACCCAATGAAAAAGAAACAACAGACTCGAATGAAAGACGACAATTTTGATAACGACCACAGCAAACGTAATAAGAACTATGATTAAGAGCATGCACTTGGAATGTCCGGTTGCTAAATTGGTGCCGCTTCACAGCTGGTTGATGTCCTCGTAAAAGTAAAGGCTGACGTCACCCTCGTCCAAGAAATACGATGGACTGGACAAGGAGGGATACGAGTAAATCCTCGGAATCTAGCGGTCGACCACAATACGAGCGGGGTGGGATAGATACCCAGAGTTGAAGAGGATACCGAGATGCATATGTGGACAAAAAACAAACAGGACGAGATGCGTGAGTATGAAGAGCTGGAGAAGCTACCCGATAGGTGTAATGCTCGAAAATTCTATAACTACGACTAACGATAGGTTTCAAGACTGGAGCATACTACTATAGGACCCAAAAAAAATGATCTAGTGGTTGATGTTCAGAGCATACTGAAGTTATGGAGGGAACATTTCTTCAGCAGACCGTCAAAAAACTTGGACTTTTCCAGTGTGGCTTCAGACGTAAAAAAATTACTATCGACCAGATTTTCCATTCGCCACATTTGGAATAGACACGTGAAAGGAAGATCAACAAACATCGGTCTGAGTAGGCAATTGAGAAATAAAGTCCTCTCTCGAAGATCAAAGACCAAACTATAAAAGTCACTCATTATTTCCGACCTGATATGTTACATAGGTATGAACAATTACAATATCTGATGAGCCGGAAGATTTATAGTCTTTGCGCATTGATAACGACGAATACCGCAGTCGATCGAACGAGAACGGAAGTAAGAGCTATTTTAGCCCTGGCTAGGCCATGTTGTCTGGATGGACGAGAAGACTTAAGCTTTAAAGATTGTCCATCCAATACCCGCCGATGGAAGCAGTAAGAAGAGGAAGACCTCTACTCCGTTGGAGACATGAGGTGGAGAAGGATCAGGCTGCATCTCTAATTGGCTCCAAACAGGACAACGCCTAATTGACTCAGCTTGTCACGGTTGGTCTCCGACTGAGTATTATAAGCAAACCCTGTTCAGCGTATAACAAAATTTTTATTTTTTTTTGAATGTTCATATGAATTTATCAAATCTAACAGTTATTATAATAAATTATTACAAAATAAAAAAATGTAATATTAACAAAAGAAAACTAAAATATACTTAAATTTACGGTCTATCAGTATTTGCATTGTATTTAATTAAAGATTATAATAATGACGAAATATTTACTCACTTTGAATATTGAATTTTAAATAACACTTAAAAATTTAATAATATTTACAAAATAGTTCTTTGATATTAATAAAAAAAAAATCGAAAGAAAATGTTAACATTTCACACTTGTCCACACTGGACAACCCACAATCACCACTTTGATAAACTGACTGGCTGAAAGAACTTTTTGCAACACACGCCAGTGACTTACACTAAAATGTCTAGATTCAGTGAAAGTGGAATTGAAATCGCCGTGCTGTTGTTGCAAGTATCACTTTCGCTCGAGAGTGGAGGCGTGAAAAGCTGGACAGAACCCAAAACCAGATCAATGCAATTAAATGTTAAACGCTGTCATGAAACCAAACATTACTAGGTTACGGCTGACAATACTAGATAAATAGAGTGTCAACCGCAACAGATGAGATAAGCAACAAAACTAACAACAACATATGAATTTTTTCTCATAAGAAAATCAAATAAAAACGCAAATTAAAGCCACTAATTTGGCGTGATTTATTTTTTAAGTAAAAACACCGACAAAATAATTGTCTATTGACATTGTACCGCTATAAAAAGGGGAAAAAACTGTAAAATCACAACAACAGCAACATATTTAAATCACAAACAATTCGTTTAATTATTCCCCACACAATTTGTTTGCCTTCAAGAATGAAAACGAAAAAAATAATGCTTGAAAAATCACAACAATAACAATTTATCTTTCATGCCTATTATATAATATCTTTTGTATACAACAACTATCAACAACGACAACAAAAGCAGCTGATCCACGCAGCAGACTAGTTAATTCGGTGTATAAACTCAAGCGTTGTGGCGACGGGATGCGCCAGTGGAGGAGTACCCGCGTGTAAGTATATAGGTACATGCCTACCTTTTCATACGCAGCCGCTCGGATGCAGATTTATGTTGGTTCAAACCGGTTGACACAACTGTGATAAACCGGCTGGCGCGCTAGCTGGTCGATGGACTCAGATTTAGCGCAAGCATTCCTTTGAGAAATTTCTTCGCGCTTCGCTTCTATTTGGATTGTGTGAGTATGTATATGTACAGGTAGTTGGTTGATTGGAGCTGTTGCATTTGCAGCAGACGAGTATTTGGAGTTGAACCTTAAACCAGCTCAAACTGGTGTGTGTAACTTGTGTGGGTTCCTTAAAGGGTAATCCCTTTTAATTGGCTGCTTGAACGGGTAGAACAGGTGATTTACAAAAACAAAATAATAATAAATAAATTAAACTACCTGAGCAAAATTGATTTTGATCGAACAGATTTTGAATTAAATGCCGTAATTCTAGACAAACCAGGGAACCATATTAGTGAATAGAAATTTTTTGAAAAATATCGAGTATAAAAGGGAATGTTTATTATCATCATCTTACTGACTCCAAGATACACGAAACTATCTACGACTTCGAAGTTATGACTATCAACAGTGACGTGGGAGCCAAGTAGCAATTGCGACGACTGTTCATTTGATAACAGGAGCTATTTCGTCTTGCCCTCGTTCACTAAAAGACTTATTAGTACCAAATTAGATTTTATTAATCAATATATGATAGTTATGTACCTTCGACGACGACAGAACGATTATAACGGTGAAAATATTTTTTATTTTGTCATTTGTTTCAAACCTCAAAATAAACACCAGTTTCTGCGATTACCTCTTCACAGTTGCTAAATATCTTTTCAACGAGCATTCTCTTGAGTTGTCACTGGGGGCCAGACCTGAAGAATGCGGCGCAAACGGAAAAAAATAAAATCCATTTATGAAATTTTGATGTGATATTGATTGATCTGTGACACGATGCGTTTTAAACAGCACTTTCTTCTTCTTCAAATGAGGCCGGTTTTTCAAAAATTTGTTCTTCAAAACCTCCAATAACGCAATGTAGCGTCTATTATATTAATAGTTTTTCCCTTTTGAAGATAGTGAAATATGCCACGTCATCTCAAAATACTAATGCCGTAACCTATTCAGCTGTCTTTTTAATTTTTCTACGCTTTGGGGTAGGTTCATCATGTGTAGTTCACTCGGCTGACTGTCGATTAGATTCCGGTATGGAATGATGGAGCCATGATTCATCCACTCTTAAATATTGACATATACATACACTGGGTACCATAACGACTAAAAAGCTTGAAACTCACCTCAAATTTAACAATTCATTGTTGTTTTTTTTGGATCGTGAGCTTGCGACCTTTCGCATACCCAAGTATTCATTTATAATAAATTTCTTAAGTGCCTTTGATATCTTTACACTCTCACATCTCTTGAACAACTTCACTTTAAGGGCATTGGAAATTACTTTGGGACTTTTGAAGTATTCCTCGGTAACTGCCCCTTTAGAGCGCCCACTGCCTTCATCGTCATCGGTGCTCATTTCGTCTCGTTCAAGCTTAGCAAACCACTTTTCAACGGTTGATTTGCCTAGTTCAGAGTCCAAATAATGTTGAACAATCCAAACCTTGGAACCAACAGCATTTTTTTATCTTTATTCACTCACGTATATCTTTGTCAGATATTTTGATACAGTAGGATTCCAGTTATTTGATTGTGTCTAGTTATACGTCAAGTAAAAAATAGGCGTGGTTCAATTGAAAGTTTCACTAGTTGGAATGGTACAATTTTTGTCAAACATACACCGTTTTTTTCGATAAGTTCACATATACATACACACGTAATCCAAATAGAAAAGCACAAAGAAATTTTTCAAAGGAATGCTTTACATCGGTCCATCGACCGTTTTGTTCAATAATTTGTTGCCATCTTGAAGTTAAGGACATAATGCCTCGTCCTTATTAACAAAAAACTAGAAAATCGATTTTCACATGCAACTCTTGAAGCGAATTTTTCACGAACATAATCAATTGACAGCAGTCAGGTTCAAGCTATGTACATATATCCGAAACTCTACTATTTAGTAACACTGGTTGCTTCTGGGCCTTTGCTTCCTTCATACTATTCAATTATTGATACCACAAATCCGAATTAAGGCTTCTGCCGTATAAGATCAGCTCATAGTATATGATATGTTGTCAATCCCAGCGGGAACATAGCAAAACATTCCGAACCATCAATTTGGAATTGGCTTTCGTTTGCCCCGGTTTAGCGCAATTCAATCGCGACCATTTCCGCTTGACGTCGTAAGTGACACACTACAGTCAGCATTAAAATAGATACAATGTGCGTTCCAAAATAAAGAGGACTTAAAAAATAAAACAGAACAAATGATTTTTTAGGCAAAATCAATTTATTTTATTCAAAATAGTCTCCTTCTGCTTCAATAAAGTTTTTTGCACGGTCCAAAAGCATGTCGAACGAATGTTTTAGCTCGTTGGCCAGTATGGCCTACTGGTGGCTACTGTCGGTGCAAGCCTTTTGAATGGCCTCTATGTCTACATAACGCTTTCCTTTCATGGGCAAATGCATTTTTCAGAAAAGAAAGAAGTCGCACGGTGCCATATCAGGTGAACACGGGAAGTGGTTAATGGTTAAAATGCGATTTTTGGTCAAATAATCGTTCATCGCATGTTGGATTCTGAGTAATTTTTGTCGTCAGTCAATTTGTGCGGAACAAACCGTGCACACACCTTTCGTAAGCCCAAATGTTCTGTCAAAATGCGATAAATCGAGGCATCCACATATCGGGCTTTTTTGTATCTATCCTTATTTAAGCGATCCCAAATTGCAATTTTTATCTCCTTACCAATTAAAAAAGAGCTTACAATAGCTTCAGACTGCACGATTTCCCTATTTTATTGATCTTTTCGACAATTGGCCTTCCAGTAAATCGTTGACATCAAAATTACTGAAATAGAATTGATGAAACTGAAATTGCGAGTAATTAGCTTAGGCCCATAAATACTATTTTCATATTCAGTCACCCGTCTTGCGTTTTCGCCTGTATTGAAGAAAAAGCAGTAAAATCTGACCATTTGATCTTTTTTGACGCTCTAACAGTATTGAATCAAACAATTAGAAAACTGCCTGGGAATTTTTTTATACGACCGTAGATCCATATATATTTTCCAGATCCATATTTATTTTATACATCTAACACTTATTTTGATTTTTTGCGCTAAACTCGGCTTCATTTTAGTTTGTTGATTTATTCTTTACTTTGCTAGGATTTTTCGTTTCTGAGTCATTACTCCTAAATACTCGCAATTACAAGCAAACATGCTCGTACGTCAAAATAATACTAATAATAATATAATATATAATTTACACCTTGATGGGAATTGGGCCGAGCTTCCCAATCTTTTAGGTACTTTTTCTAGACATCATATTAACCAGGAGTATCGCGAGTTTTAAGCTACCACCGTATGAAAAAATTATTTGAAAGAATCTTCTTCAAATCAAGTATACATCTGCATATTCGAACTCGACTTGGAACCTAATTCTATAGAGTGGCATTCCCATACTTATGCTACGCAACTACGCCGAACATAAGTACATATCAGTTGTTGCGTCCGCGCATTTTATGTGTTGATTATCTTCAATTGACTTCAGACGCATTCAAGTGATCATGTACGTAATTTAATAAATCATAAAAATTAAATAAAAATAAAAACGCTCATAAAAAATTCCGCTTAGTCAGAAGAAAGTGAACTCCACATGTAAAACATATGTAAATACAAAGTAATTCACTTAATCGTCATTATCACACTACTGGGCATTCAGCAGCGATAATCAGTGAAATCTCTGGATTATTACTCCAATTTATAGTAGTCATTCACGAGATAATACCGAACTCAAACGACCGGTTGTAGGAGGCTGCAGCGACTTTGTGATGACGTCCAAGTTCAGAGCCGTTCATAACTAGCATTAGCTGGCTACTTGTGGTCTAACTCGGTATTATCTGCTGCGTAGCCGCTGGGCTTTTGAAGTTGAAGATTGCAGGCACATTCTCAGCTTATCGGAAGTGTTAATTCTATAAATTAAGTACATTCCATCTTAAATAGCGAAAGTAAAAGAGTAAAAGTTTGTATGGCGAGCAATCAAAGCAGTTACGGAAAAATTCCGCCTCGAGAAAAATTTGCACAGATAAATTGCAGCTTACCTATGGATGAGTCATTAAGAAAAATGAAGTAGGAATATTATGATGGGCCAAAAATTAGTATGTGTTTGTGATTAGGAAATCTGGATTACTTTAAAGTAAAGCGGCAATGAGCCTCATGAAATTTTAAACTCCAGTTTCTAGACTAGTCTCTATTGATAAGTTAATCGTTTCTTATTTTAAAAATTGGCTATCCGCCCTTAAGAATAACATCCCAGTAAATATTACGGTTTTCCCGAAAAAGTAACTAAACATCCACTGTTAACTCGGATTCTGCACGAAGAAAAACTCGGAGCCTGAAATTTAAACGGAGCCTTATAAACGTTTACAGTATACTATAAAATCAAGACCGTCTCTAATTTGAGAACCTACACACAATATTCTCCATATATTAGATTAGAGGGTAATAACAACAGTTATGCCTAGTGACCGAGTTGTACAAGTATATACTTTCAGTAAAGTGTGAAGCAGACTTTGATTTGGAAAGAAGGATCTTCTGAAATGGAAACTAAATTCGGTTTTGTTGAAGAACTTGGGCTAGATTGACAAGGTGAGCGAGAAATAAAGATCCCTAGGGAGTTAAACACAACGGTTGGCGAAATCTATATATCCACCGATGAATCAAAGGTTGAAACAGGAAGAGGAGCAGATCTCTTTTATTGTAATCCATGCATAGAAGACAGCTTCAACCCAATTTTCCACAATTTAGTCTTTCAGTCCAAAATTGTTGGAAGATCAGAAGACCTCAAGCGAGGCAAACAAGTGTTTCCTCTCCGGGGCTGCCCTAGACCATTGCGCTCATTTTTTACATTGATTGAAGTAAAGGAATCTAGAATAATAACTCAGGTTTTGGAGCACGAGCAACACAGGGTATACCACAGTAATTTGGGATGTTGATGCCAGAGAGACCCGAAAGCTACCACACGCTAAAAAAAAGAACTGACTAACCTTATAGGGGTCATCTCAAGGTATTTACCTCTGAGATCCTACTTTAAAGAACTTGCTAAAATAGGATATGCAAAATGTAGATGTAAACATTGCGCGAAGGATGATCCGACGCAGAAACATTGCATTTGCGTAAGCCCAGACTTCAGTCGGTTGAAACGAGGTAACTTTCGCGATTATCAATGGCCCAACTTAAAAGACATTGGAGGCCACAGGATATGCAAGCATAATGACCATAACGATGGCTTAAGTGCGAACACGCCTGCAGTGAAGGGCCCCTGAGCCTCCCCTTTTCAATCAACCAACCAATGAAAATTCGAAAAGGTGTGAACATATAAGGACCTAATGAACATACGATATTTCAGTGAATATTCTCGGTGTTTGGCATTCGCAGTGGCCAACGAAATCTAGTCCCTAACAGAATTATAATAACCTGGGGTGGGACTCAAAAAATAGTCAAAACATCTCGGTTTATAGTTGATAGAACATTTTTCTTTGATTCTACACCGACTCAGACAGAATTTGCATTGAATTAGGAAAAAAGCTCAACAATTGAAAACAGGTTTGACAACTCTAGCATTCCATTGTAAACATTGTACATGTTCATCCATCAAGTAAACCTTCATAAATATTGGGTATTATAGAATGTATAATATACAGCTTTTCCCCTTCGATTTTAACTACTCAATGAGATGAAAAATTTGCAAATACTCCACACGAGACGTGCCTTAAAAATGTAAGAGCAAGATGTATATAAAAAAATCTGATTATTTTGATGCTCCTATTCAAATTGAGTATAAAAGGAGTATGTAAATAAAAGTATAACGGTTCACACATTCCAAATTTATTCAACTGTGAAATTTCCATAATAAACGTTCAATATTAAAACTAAAATTTAAATTATAACATATACTCTAAATAAAATATTTTCGACTTACCTGGTTTTATCCAACAACAACCTGTTGGCATTTAGCAACCAAACGCAAAGTGTTTGAATGCTCATTGGGTCTACACTACTATACTCGCCTTGTGTGCATAGAAAAATGGAGCAAGGGAGATACGCTCACACATTGCTCTGCTACCCAACCGATTGCTCAACGCACAGCGGGTGGTGCGCGGCGTCGACGACCGATGCCGACTGCGTTGCGAAGCAGACATCGACAGACTACTGCTGCTAGAGCAGAGAAATGAAGTGAGAATTAAATACAGTGTGTGAAAATAAATAAACTAGTATTGAAAAAGTAGCTTATCTAAAGAAAATTTGAGAATATATTTGTGGGGGACAAAGTTGTATTAGGTTTTTAAATATAAGCTCTCAACTTTTTGCGATAAAAAAACGCTTAAGATAGTAGGTAGTTCGTTGAATGAGATGAAAAATTGTTCGTTGAAAATAGATCGCCTTCAGAAAAGAAAAAAGATCGCCGTAAGGGTAATAAACCTTATATCTATTCCTTCAAGCATTTTCGCTGCAATGATCTCATTTAAAGCACAGCAAATACCAGTTCGTATTATGTTATATATACATAATATATATATAGTTTGGATATTCAGAGTCCAAAAGATGGTCCTACAGATTGTAGTTCTATGTATTATCATCATAAACCACTGTAACCTAACTCTTCCTAACTGAGATGGACAAGCGCCCAAGTAAGCCTTTGGGTTCATTTTCAACCACATCATGATTCAAACTCATAAGATTATTTTTCGACAGTATATTTCGTTATCTGAGCTCTTTCAATATTTTTGTGTGCCAGTAGACTAACTTTTAGAACCCAGAATTTATAGTATGGTTGCTAAAAGTCGAAAGAGTTATGTCAATGGCAAAGCAAATACTTGTAACGAGAAGAATCATGATTTTATTAGGTTACATTAGATCATATGTGGATTCTCTCGCTAAAGGTGCCGATAGATCTAACTTTTACAGCTGTGAACTTTGGTCTTTTTGCTACCCAAAAACTTCTAAAAATGGGTCACCAGATCTTCGTAGATCTATGGAGCGTTTAGAGCTTACCACAAAAGTATTAAGGCGGATAATAATTCCAACGCTTCGCTGGAAGATATGTCTGATGAGATATTTCAATCTCAGTCTGGCAAAAGCTGGGCAATATTGGAAAAAGTGCCGACATGATTTCATCTTGCCTTCTCTCATACAGCTTTGACAAATAGCGTCCAACAACGCGATCACACCGCGAGTGAGCCTATTGAACAAACTTTAGGTCAGGTTAGGTCGTAGGGTTGATACAAAATCGATGGATCCCACTTGGAGAAAGTAACAAGATGCTTCCACCTCACCATCCTCCAAACAGTTTTGACAAATAGCGTCCAACAAAATATTTAGGTGCAATCCGAGTGCGTCTATTGGACAGTGTGCGGTCGGAACGCCAACAATTGCTGCGAGATTGGCTTTGCAAAGAGCAACTAGATCGAGGGACCTCTTCGTGTTCACTGTGGGCTAAAATAATCTCAAAGCCGCACATGTTCTGGTTGTTAACCTTGTAGAGCCCAGTGGCTATATATAGGACCAACACCACAATGCAAGGGGAGATGGAAATTCGACTCGCTTCTGATCGGATAAAACTGGAGAGAGAGTGGTCTCACTAGCAAGCTCATCGTCTCATGGATTAAAAACGAAATAAAACTCAGGGCACCTCTCTATTATCAAAAACTTTTTATTTATCAACAGCAAACCTTCTTCGAAAGCAAAATTGGTTTGAGGATTCCAAACTGAAAATAGTCTTTGGGCACAAAAATCCCACTGTACCACCGCAAAGCCCCAAAGAAGCCATTGAGCAGAGGCTGCCGTAATCTGTGTAGCGACAGCGCTGACGTTAAAGCAGCAACTGCTGAGTACAATATTCACCAACAGGGCATTGGTGAGAGTTGTTGAGTTCAACAAAAATACGAGTTTTGTTTTGAATGTAACCAACAGCTGTTGCTTTCGCCGATGCCGCCGACGATAGCGTCTCCACCGCCATCAACCTATGTGTCTGAGTGCTGCACACACAATCACATAGGACCGCATAGTGTGGGCTCTTGTGCTCCCAATAAACATCATTAGCTGCGACGCAACGCATCAACAGAGTTTATAGTCTCCGGTCTGTTGTGCTATTGTCTAGGTCTGCGGTGGACAACAGGTCTCTTACACGACGCACAGACTGCCAATCAGCTAGAACATTGTCATCAGCACACCTATGTAAGTGCATGCCGAAAATCAGCCAGCAATCAGTTATCACAGCTCATTGGAACTATTCAGTTTAGAACCTATTTAATACGGTTGTGTGTAGTCAACGTCTTCGCGCCGCCTTAATCCCAATACGAAGTACTTAGACATCGGCGCGCGTTCATTAGAAGCAGCAATCTACAAAGGCGAATAGCAGAGTACCAGCGAGACGCTTGAAGTCGCATTGAGTGGCGTTGAGTTCAACAATTCAATACGTTTCGACTGTGCTGTACGGACTTACGGGCATAATACGCGCGACCAGTCGGTTCAGTCAGTGATCTTTGTCGGTTCGTGTTAGACGTGTGCGCGGTAGCTCAGAAACACTCGAGCTCGCAGACGATAAAGAATAAAATAAATATAAATAAAACATTCACAAGCAACTAAAATATTTTAGTACCCCCTACAACAACAACAAGTAGCAGCAACGAAATCATATTTGTATTTTCACTCCGACAATACAAATTTGATTTTATATTTCGCTGCAATAACCGTGAAATAGAAAAGTAAATAGCTAAAAATAAGTTTTCGTATTTATGAAAATGGTTATATAAAAAATATAAGCAATTTTCTTTTTCTTAAACAAAAAGTGGCGAGAAAATTATGTTGCTTTAGTTGCCACTTTGTAAAGCGCAAAAGAAGTGTGCGAGTGCCGATATTCATTTTTAAGTTTTTTTCTTTATAATTTTAGCATTTTGTTTTGTTTGTGTGCATTTTCTGTGTTCCTATGTGCCTGTGGTTTTATTATTCATTGCCAGTTTCGATATTATTGTGCTTGAATATTTACATGAAAACAGTTGAAGAAGCAAGAATGAAAACAGACTTATGAAGAGTGCAAAATTAGCTGAATTGCGAAAAACACTTTCATATTCAAAATTGTTGCGGAAAACACAAATGTTTGCATTCAAATTTAATGACTTATTGGTGGAAAGCAAATATATAGAAAAACAGCTGACGGAAAATAATAAAAAGTGTAAATGTTCTTGCAAAATAATAAAAATTAAAAAAATAAAACGAAACTATTTTTTATGCTTTTACAGACAATACATTTCTAGAGATTTGGAAAAAGTTATCTTAGGAAAGATAAAATATTTCATTTTTAAATGTATTGAATTATTGGTGGAAAGAGATTACATAAGAAAAATATTTCGGAAAAAATAAAAATTTAAATGTTTTTTTTTGCAAACAAAAAACAATTTAAGAAAATAATATAATAATAAAAAGTTTTTTAGTATTATAATAAAATTTAAATATTTTAATAAAAATAATATAAATATTTTTTAGGTTTTTAAAGACAATTAATAATTTTATAAGAAGTAATTTTTTGGAAGAAAACATTGAATTTATTTTTAAATTTAACGAATCATTGGTAAAAGAATAATTTATTGGAAGAACATTTATGAAAAAAATATAAAGTTTTTTTTTTTGCAAAAACAATAAATCGAAATTAAAAAAAATATATATATGTATATATATATATTTATTATGCTTTTCTATTCGTGTTTGTACTCAAATTTAATAAATAATTGGTGAAAATAGAATATATTGAAAAAAATATTAAAAATATTATTATTTTATGGACAATAATTTTCTAAGTGTTTCTAAAAAGGAATTTTTAGGGAAAACAAATATTTGTGTGAAAAGAGAATATATTAGAAAAAGTTTATGACGAAAAAAAATAAAAGTGATATTTTGAAGAAGTTATTAATTTCTTGTGAATTTTTCCCGATTACTTTCATGTTTTAAAAGCAAATGTGGTATTTATAGAAATCAAAAAAACTATTATGCTTAATAATAATAACAAAAGTTATTAAACAGAATTAAAAAAAAATATATTTTAATAATTAAACGTAATTAATCTTAACATTTTTGTACAGTAATTCTTTCGTAAAATTGTATCACAACAGGTCTCTTAATTAAAATTAAGTATTAATTGCAAAAATTTTTAAAAACTATTTTTAACATGTATTCAGAGAAAATTCAGTTATTTTTCAGGATGTCTTTAGATGCAAAAAAAAATTAATATGTGTGCAAACACCAAGTATAAATTTAAAAACTTAATATTTGTTAAAAACTAATTATTTATATACTTTGTAATCATAATATATACTACTTTTTAATATACAATGTATAATACTATGTATAATGTATAATACTTTTCCAGATTTCTTAAGACTCAATAAAAAAATTAATGTGTGTAAAAAAACTAATTATTAATTAAAAGAATTAAAAATTATTAGTATTGTTTCTTTTTTTAAATATACATATGATTTTTAAGACTTTTAAAATTCAAATAAAACATTACTATGTTTAATGAAAATTAATTATTAATTTATAAAAAGTAAAATACCACTTTTTCCATAATTAATATTATTTCTTAAATATTTAAAATTACGTATAACACATTTTTTAAAATTTATTAAATGATTAAAAATTAAATTACCATAAATTAATTAAAAATGAAAAAAAATAATTTAAACATTGATTACAAGAAGTAAATATTACATTTTTTTCACGAAAAGATTAATATGTTTAAGCAAAATTAAATATTAATTAAAAAAAGTCATTTTTTCCATAAAAAATTTTGAAATAACAAAATAATTTTTATACTCTCGCAAAAAAGTTGCTAAGGAGAGTATTATAGTTTTGTTCACATAACGTTTGTTTGTAAGTCCTAAAACTAAAAGAGTCAGATATAGGGTTATACATACCAAAGTGATCAGGGTGACGAGTAGAGTTGAAATCCGGATGTCTGTCTGTCCGTCCGTCCGTCTGTCCGTCCGTCTGGCCGTCCGTCCGTCCATCAGTGCAAGCTGAACTTGAGTAAAAATTGAGATATCGTGATGAAACTTGGTACACGTATTTATTGGCTCCATAAGAAGGTTAAGTTCGAAGATGGGCAAAATCGGCCAACTGCCACGCCCACAAAATGGCGAATACCGAAAACCTATAAAGTGTCATAACTAAGCCATAAATAAAGATATTATAGTGAACTTTAGCACAAAGGATCGCATTAGGGAGAGGCATATTTGGACGTAATTTTTTTGGAAAAGAGGGCGTCACCCCGCCTCCTACTAAGTTGTTTGTACATATCTCGGGAACTACTATAGCTATATCAACCACACTTTACCGAGTCGTTCCCTTCAGGCATTTCCATATACAGTTCAAAAATGGAAGAAATCGGATAATAACCACGCCCACCACCCATACAAAGGTTATGTTCAAAATCACTAAAAGTGCGTTAACCGACTAACAAAAAACGTCAGATACAATAAATTTTACGGAAGAAATGGCAGAAGGAAGCTGCACACAGGCTTTTTTTAAAAATTGAAAATGGGCGTGGCGTCGCTCACTTATGGACCAAAAACCATATCTCAGGAACTACTCCACCGATTTCAATGAAATTCGGTATATAATAATTTCTTAACACCCTGATGACATGTAAGAAAGATGGGTGAAATCGGTTCACAACCACGCCTTCTTCCAATATGACGCTATTTTGAATTCCATCTGATGCCTTTTCTGTATAATACGAGTATATACACTAGGAACCAATGATGACAGCGGAATAAAACTTTACACAAATACGGTATTTGAAAAATATGTAAATGACGGATAATGAAATCTCGATTATCACTTTATCATGCGAGAGTATAAAATGTTCGGTGACACCCGAACTTAGCCCTTCCTTACTTGTTATGATATATTTTTTTACGAAAAAACTAATTTATTTTAAAATTTTAAAAAATAAAATACCCTTTTTAATCATAATTAAAATTGTTACTTCAAATATTAAAATTACATGTAAAATATTTTTTAAAATTAGATCGGAAGAGCACGGTATTAAAAAAATTAATTATAAATTTAAAAAGTTTAATATGAAACTTTAATAGACAAATAAAATTTAATTAAATTTAATATTAAAATTAAATATTAAATATTTTCCTTAAAAAATTTTAATTAACACAATAACTTCTTTGACTGAAATTAAAATAACCTATGAAACTAAAGAATTTGTCAAACCTAGCAGTTTAAAATTTTGCATAATTTTTTTTTTATTGTATTATATTTTCTTTTATTTTTGATATTGGTTGTTAGTTATTTTTTATTGCTACGTTATTTTATTCTTTTTATCAATCGTTTTCATATTCAAATGTGCACTCTCGCACGTAAATATTTTTAACAATCTTGTCTCAAGCATATGTTGCCAAACAAATTGCTTATTAGTAATTTACAACAAAAACAACAGCAAAATGAGTCTCACACTTTTTTTTATTTCTCCTTTCTTTCGTTTTTATCGGAAACGTATGTATGTACTCGTATGTACCTACGTTACAACCAATTTTGGCATATCCTTTCACACTACAAATCGTGCTACTAGGTAACAACAACAACTAACGAAATTTGATCGTATTAACCAAGTCGTCGCAGTCCGTGTAGTTAGTCAAATAAACGCGTGCAAAAAGAAACAAAAATGTCGACAAAGAAGAATGGTAATGCCATAACAACGGAATTCCAATTCCCTCAGCCGAAGGAGAAGCAGACCTGCATGGAATTAATCTACAATGGCAAGGAAGGCACCTACTTTGGACGTACACCCAAAAGTTGGGGTAAGTGTTTGAGCAAATAGAAATTATGAGAAGAATGGATATACATACATATAGATGCAGTAGTGTCAATATGTTAATACTCGTATATTTGCGAAAAGTAAACAATTTTAAGTATTGAAGAATAAAAGCAACAATAAATGACGGTGGACGGGCACTAAAGTGATAGTAGTACTAACAGGAAAAGTACTCCAGCAGGGAGTTTATACTATATATACTTAAGAATATATATATATGTACATACGTACATATGTATATAGCAAATAACGAAATTCCATCCTCATATATTTTAACTAAATAACAACAACAAAAGCACCACCTTTAAACTAATTAAGTATACAATGTTTTGAAATATGAAATAAGATAAACTGCTCAAATAATCTTAAAACTTGTATTATCTAGATTATGTGTAAATAAATGGCGAAAAGCAAATAAATGGCCTAATCGTGCAGACGCGTATTGTCATTTGCTAATGTCAAATAAAGCGAAAGAGCTTATGAATATGAGGTATTAATATTAGTTTGTGCTTTGAAAATAAATTTCCGCAAAATGCAAAGAAAATATAAACAAATGTAGGTGGTTATAGACTTACATGTGTATATGTATATGGTACATACATACATATGTATGTATATAACATAGTATAAATATGTAAGCATACACATGTGCTTAGAAATGTACATTTTTGTAATAATAGTCATATGTGTACAACAAATTTGTTATCGTCGCTTTTGTAAAAATTGTAGAAGCAGATAAGAAAGCACTGTAGATTTCAACAATCAGGCACATGCACACATTTATTTGGTGACCTAGTAGGAAAATAAGCGGTTATTACTTATATATTTTAAGTCCCGAAAAATTTTGTGGGTCCCGAAAAACTTATTTAATCCCGAAATTGCATATGTACGTATTTATTTGATGAGATATTAGAAAAATAAGCAGTATTTCGTTTTATAACTTTTTAATGCCGAAAATTTGTGTAGTCCCGAAATTTCGGGACTATATTTTTTTTATTTCGTGAATAAGGCTTGGCAATTAGTAATAATTAAAAATTTATGGAGTCCCGAATATTCTATATTTAAACATATTTTCTTGAAAGCCAGAATGAGTTCAGAATCTGGATTTCTGCAAAAGTCAACCTTTACCAACTTTTGCAACCATTTCTTATATGGCGAAAATTTCTTCTTGAGACTTTCCTAGAGTTTATCAAACAATAAAATTTTGAAAACAAAAAGAATTGTTGAATTTTAGTAGTCTACTATGTTGAATTTGGAATTTGCAGCACTTAATAATCTTAATCTACATATGTTCATGTAGAAATTCCACATTAAGTAACACAAACTTTTTGAACGAGGCGACTGTCGCTTATAGTATCCGAATTCATTAATCATAAGTTCCCAAGGAATTCTTAACCTGTGAATTATTTCACTTGGCCCTCAGAAAATGAAACCCGAAACTCTTCTTTCTTTCTTGGAAAGGAAAAGTTGTGTTGTTCAAGAAAGCATTCCTGTAATAATTGCAGGTAATGCTGGCAAGTTGACAGTCTTAAGCCGGATAAATATCCTAGTCTGTTCTATTTATGTGACCTGACTGTTGTGAGCACATGCTTATTTTAATTTTATGAGGTTTTCTTATGCTAAGTGTCCACTTCAAGACCCATTATTACATTTTTTTTTGTGACAATTGGTTTGCTTTGCAACCATGGCATTTTCAGTTTGCCGGAAAGAAAAGCAATATTATGCTATATAATTTTTTTCGCAAAGATTCGAAATCTTTTAAAAGAAACCAGGAAACAGTATACAAGGTCTACCGGAGTACTTGCAAAATAATAATTCTTGACATACAGGCTTAAGAATGATATGCTTTCCTTTCAAAAAACAAAACGCTAATTGTTAAGATTGTTTAATGTGAAATACAATCGATACAATTGAGTTTTGAAAATAACATCATTCCAATAGCCTCCACGTCATCTTTTGCAAGAACGAATTCGATGAAACCAATTTTCGAGTACTTTTTCCACTAAATGAAGTCGTATGTCATTAACAAAAAGTTCAATATTGACTTCTAAAGCTTGAAGAGAGTCGGGTTTCTTGCTAAATACCAATGACTTCTCATAACCCAACAAGATGTAGTTTAATGGTGTTAAATCACAACTTCTTGGAGTCCATTCAATATCACAATTTTTTGAAATGAGCGAATCTCCGAACTTTTCTCGATTTAATTCTTGTGAGAACCAGATGTTGTGAAGAGCAACTTCTTCCAATAGCGGCCATAAAAAGTTGGTTATTATCGATCTATACCGTTCTCCATAGATAATAATGATCTTACCAGCTTAATTTCAAAAGAAGTACGGACCTATGCTTCCTCCAAACCAAAAACCACACCAAACTCTCAATTTAGGTGAATGTAATGGTGGTTCATAATTAACTTGTGGATTTTCTTGGCCCCAGAATAGACAATTTTGTTTATCGCAGGACTCAGTTGAAAGTGAGCCTAATCGGAGAAGATGATTTTCTTAAAAAAATCGTTATCGTTTTTGGTTTTAAGTTGTTCCAAGGCAAAATCACCAAATTCAAGACATTTACGGTGGTCCAATGGCTTCAGTTCTTGAGCGAGAACAATTTTATATGGATGCAAGCCCAAATGCTTTCTCAAAATCCGTCAGATTGTGGTTTTAGACAATCCCAATTTTTATAACGTCTTGGAATCGAGAAATTGAAGTCTTCAGAAACAGTTGCCTGAATGGCAGCATTATATTCATTACTTCGAGTGGTTCTTTGCCTTTTTGAAACTTGAACATTATATAAAAAAAATATAGACTCGAAATTTTCAAGAATTCGACGAATACCGAGCACAGGTAGCAGAAGGGCACCAAAAATTAAAATTGGAAAATAATTATTTTGATAGTAAAATGAAATTAATTCTAAACGTTCTTCTTGCGTATATCTTTCCATGATGAATTTGTAGATATTACTGAGTAAAACTAAAGAAAAAAATACAAATCATGACATATTAAAAATGGCCGAAACAGCACTTAGAAATCATACCAACGTTATGGGAAACCCCGGTATTTCAAAAGCAAACTAAAGTAAGGTGGAAATTTATATGTAAATATTAGTATATTTGGAAAAACTTCTATCCTAGAAGTAGTCCAGCTTCCAGTTGGGCCTCTACAATTTTACAATCGAGTATCTTCATATATAAAATACATATATGTACATACTATATGGTATATGTACGATTAGCATGCGGGCTACAGCTGCCACATGTAGAATAAACTAATAGATTTACAAGTGTACTAATTAATTCAACAAATAAAAATACAACAAAAATTTTATAATTAACGAACTTGGCAACAGTAAAAATATTAAATGTGAAACAGCAATAAAAAGGGTTGCAATAAAAACACTAACGACACAAAGAAAGTACAAATGGAAGTGAAAATGAAAATAAAAAGAAAAAAATCAAAAAAAAATAAATACAGAAAATATAAAACAAAAAATATATATGCACATATTATATAAGTATATGCAACAACAATAACAAAATCAACAGAAATTCAATGCGACTGAGTCCCTAGTACAAACGCCCCTCAGTGCTTCAGGTTACTGGGCACAGGGCGGGAAACAATAAAATAATTACGATTGAAGCGAAAAATTATCAAAAGTGTTGATAAGGAAATTTGACGCGCACGAAGCGACAAAAGGGCGAGCACTCACTTGCAAGCACACACCGTTGATAGAGGTGCCACGGAATTGATGGATCGCTGCACCGACACACTAGACATACATATGGCTGTCTGAGCGCATGATGGCTTGAGGAAATGAGTGTGGCATGCAAACGTATCTACATGTACCGCTAGTTGGTCACAGCTCATGTACGGTTTATTGCAGTGAATGTTATCGTCAATCGCGGAGCCACATGTCGAGTGATTACTGTCGATTAACAAAAGCAAAATCAACATTACTATGAAATAGTATGTATATAAATACATACACGCGGAAAGCGTACGCTTTAATTGCACACAAATATATGCGTATGTGCATATATGTATGTATATACATATTCATAAGCGCTTATGCTCAAAAACAAAAGCGGGTGTGACGCGCGTTCTGAATAGCCTATGAATCACTGGACACCGACAAGTTGTCAGCCTGCGTATGGGTTGGTCGCCCTTTGGCTTTATCAGTAGCAAAACGCATTTATATATACATATATATATATATAGCATACAATATATGTATGTATGTGTTTGTATGTCAAAAGGAAGGAGACGGCATGCAAAAGCCGGTGATATGAATGCCTTAAGTCCACTTGACCAGTCATTTATCGGTGCGCACCGAAAGCAGAAAAGAAATGAAAAAGTAAACGCGTCAAAGCTGTCGGTGCCGGTAAGATGTCGTCAGCGGCGCTTCCAAGTCCATTTGGCGCGCCAACACGCAAGGCAGGCATGTGCTCTAATATGGATAACGACTGACCATGGACACAAGTCACAAGGTGTTGTCATTAGACAAGACAGCTGTAGAAGATATGTATGTATATGTATTTGTATATATGTATATATCCATGTATATATTATGTACATATATCTATCCATATTTGCATATGACCTAGTCAAAGGTTTTTCGCTGGAATTATAACTTGTCTGCTTGGCAGGTAACATAGAAGGTCCTTACAATCGATATTTCTAGCTGAACGGCAGCGGAAAGGGACTCTATTACTATACTAAAGACTATAATCTGAATATTAGAAATTAAAGAAAAAAGAAGTATTATATAACTACAAAGTTTTAGGTTAAACACTGGACTCAAGACTGAAGAACCTATCATGATTGCGCTGGAAAGACTTATAGAATCGTGTATCAAGAACAAAAATTTTTTTTTTTTTTTTTTTTTCGTAATGTTGCGAGGGAGGCAGTCTGTTTTCTCTCCGCTGGGACACGGCACTCCTCGTCGTACCAGCTATTCTTTTGCATTTTCCGAAAACCAAGGGTTTTGGTTGCAGCTGTATGTAAGGAGCTTGAAATGCCGTCCCACAGTTCCCTTATACCGAGTTGTTGATGAGTGCCCTCAGAGAGCAGGAGTGCAGGGTCGAGTAGAAAATCGTTCGTCTATCTATTAAGATTGCAGCTTCTCGACGTCGAACCTTCCTTGCGTTTGTTGGCGTGCGTTTTTTGCTGCACAGAGGCGGGTGCGAATCTTGGCTGCAACAAGATAGTGGTCCGAGTCGATGTTAGGACCTCGAAGCGTACACTCGTCTAAAACACTGGAGACGTGTCTTCCATCTATCACAAAATGATCGATCTCGTTGGTGGCTTTTCGATACGGAGACACCCAGGTAGCTTGTAGCTTGGTGAATTTTTCTAGGCTGGAATCTAGCACTACAGATAACAATATTTTGGGCCCCTGCGAAGTCGATCAAGCCGAAGCCTCAACCCATTTAGGAATGTTTCCTTGTGAAAGCTGAATTTACCGACACGAAGACACCTACCTTTCCCACCCTGGCATTAAAGTCGCCAAGCACGATTTCGTGACGGGGGTAGCTCTCATAGGTGCGCTCCAAGCGCTCATGGAAGGAATCTTTGGTCACATCGTCCTTCTCTTTCGAGCACAAATCAGCGATATGTTGAAGAAATTCACTTTGATGCGGATTGTAGTTACCCATTTAAACATCGGCAACAGAGTCACTCTCCCACCACGAATCCCACACCGAATTTGCGCTCATTTATGTATATTGCCGCTGTAGTAAATGCCACAAGGACCTACTCGCCTCAGTCCTTGTCCCGTTCATTTCTGGGACGGTGCTGATATCAGCCTTCTTTCTAACGCGGTCATCAACAAGCTGGGCAGTGGCACACTCCCAATTAAGGGACCGAACATTCCAGGTGCGTGCCCTCAAATCGTAATCCTTGGTGCGTTGGCCAAAGTCGTCATTAAAAGGGGCGTATCTTATCCGAGACTTCTTGTTCCTTTTCATTGGGGCGTTTTTTAGGTAGCGGGTCCCAAACATAGCGCACAACCTTGTAGAGGGGATGTTTCGCCTTCTCACTTTTGCCCGCCTTCAAACTAATGTTCTTTGGCTACCCAAAGGATACTTGGTCAAAAACCGGAAGTCGTGAAGTTTTCATTTTAGTAAAACAATATCAAAAAGTTTCCAAAAATTCCATTGCGGACTTTTCTAAATAACTTCAAATATTATATATACCATCCATAAAATACTGAAATTGCAACTTAATACCACAGAAAAAGAAATAATATCGTTTAGTATGTTAAGTAATCCGAACTAAAACTTTATTTTTTTTCTGTAACCCACAAGCTTTGCGGTCACTTTAATAGCTAGCAACTGCCTTATTATGTATTAAAAGAACCAGCAAAATTTTTGTAAACAAAAAACTCGACACATATACCGTTATCAGTGTTTCTTCAAATTTAGGGCAGTGTTCTCAAATAGTTTTCACCCATTTTATACATGTATGCAGGTGGGTAGCTGTTATTAATTGTAATACATGTATGTATATATACATACATAATTGTGTACCATTTTAAGGTTAGTGTAGGTGTGGGTCAGTGGGTGCCGGCGCACCTTAAATGTACCATGGCAAAAAGAAAAAAATATATTTAATGTTAGCATGTGACGAGAAAGAAGCGAAGGAAGAGTGCTTCGTGTGACTGTTGCAGTTGGCAATAACATTTGCTGTTACTGTCAACATTTCCTGTTACTGTCAACATCTCCTGTTGTTCCTACTGTTACAGTTATGGTTGATGTTACTACTATTATTGCATGAGCTGCTGTAGACTTGCGCCAAAAGGTTAACAACCTTGCATTGACGGAACTGTACAACGTTTGCATATTCTAGTTGACTACAAAAAGCACACATACACACGCACACACTCACCTCAGCAGTGTTCGAGTAATTGTGTGCAGATATCTTCAGTTGCAGGACGCATGAACGAAAATAATTTTACTACGCTACTACGGTATCAGATATATATTGTACATATGCTGCTGCAACAGTGCGGCCAAGTTGCAAGTGAGACTGCAATATGCGCGCCAGTACACTTTTGCAAGGACTTGCTTATGTATTTCTGCCATATTGAAAACATGCAGCTATATAAAATATATGTATTTACTATATACAAGGAGATTTATAGTGAAAATAGTGAAAGTGTGTATGCAGAACCTCGTCCTCACCTGTCGGCCTACAACTATGGCCGCGCCTGCAATGGTTGCAGCAGCAACAACAACAATAATATTAGTCAGAAATTGCCACACATGGCAAATAAATAATCACGTCAATGTATTAACCGCGTGTTGAGCTAACAAATATGAAATTTATACTCACACTACAGTCACTCAGTTAGTCGTCGAGTCACTCACTCAGTGCCACACTCAGTCATTCACTCTTTTAGTGACTCAGTTGTTATTGCATGGAAATAATCACTGATTAGTGGTCATTAGTGCGAGGACATGTGGGACAGCTGTGTGTTGACTTTAGTTGTAGCAGACAACTTTGATTTGTTTTCTACAGATTTCAAAAGCTGATTGATGGGAAGAAAGTGTTGGTTTATTATCATAATGACCAATGGGTCCTGCTGGGTAGTAAAGGACCATAGACTTGTGTTGGTTATTTCACTATTATTACATGAATATGTTGTTTGAAGAAGTAATTGAATGGAAATATGCTTTTTACGGTTATTTTTCAACCTTTGGACACTTTCAAGACATTATCAATGCAATTTATCGAATAATTTGATTCAGTGTCAAATTTTTTGGTATTTAACCCTGAACAGGGTATATGAAGTTTACTATGAAATTTGTAGAAAGGAAACGTCGGAGACCCTAAAAAGCATATATTTAAAAGGTCTTAGAGGCAAACTAAGTCGATTGCTCCTGAATCTGTCTCTATATACGAGAAGTTTTTGAAATATCGATCTGAAAATTTGTAAACGTCCTTTTCTCCCGACGAAGCTGCTGAAACCCGATCAGACCAATATATTATCTCATATTGGTCTTTATAATAAATTTTATCAATCTAAAACATACAGGTCATCTGCACTGCTCTTTCAATGAACACAACTGTATGTAGCGGTCATACAACCTTTTCGATCAAAATCAAGTTCATGTATATAAACCGTTTGGTTTATATTTTAGAAGCAAAAAGTATAGATTTTTTCGACTGCGCCTCTGTAATTTTTTCAAAATCCTTTTTAAGTGGAAATTTTTTGTTGTTTTAAAGGTTAGGTTAGCTCAGGTCGTAGTGTTGAATCTAATCGATGAGTCTCACTTAAATAACTGTGAACGTTGATCCTTTGCGTCACCCAAAAACTGCTGAAAACTGATCACCAGATCCTCATATCAATCCCAGCCACTTCGCCAGGTTCGTCGAAAGTTTGTCTATCGAGATATTTCTGGCAAAAACCAGGCAATAGAAGAGAAAACTGACAAAATGATACCACCTCGTCTTCTTCCAAACAAATTTGTCAGAGAGCTGATGGATGTTGACCAGTCAGAACATCTACAATTGTGGTGAGATTGACTACGTTAATAACAAGTAGTTCCGAGGATTTCCCAAGGCTCGAAAGATCTCGTAGTTGCACAAGTTCTGGTTTTTAACTAACCTTTGCCGAGTTCATGAGTGGTACACAAGTACAGCGCAAGAACGTAAAAGGACAAGGGGGTATCCACCCCAATCTCAAGAAATTTGAGCCCTCCCTAGTAAGCTCTTCGGCTTCTCAGTTTTCTTGAATTCCGCTGTGACCCAAAAAAAGTCTAATACGGAAGAAACTCTATGATAATGCGATCATACACTCGTTGACTAGTTTTGAGTGTATAGTCACCGAGCTCGAAACCATTATCTGTTATCGGAGTGGACTACACACTACTCTGAAGGAACCCGTACTTCAGTCACCTTCGATTGAAAGACGCTACAGTGGTCCAGTAGTCTGCAGATAGAGTCGATGATGAGCTGCGGACAGAAGACTTTACCTCCTTAACATAGCGTAATTGTTTCCATGAATTCTTTTGTATCTCGTGACTTTGTCTATAGAGTTTGAAGCCACTCAGTAGTTTTAAAAAATAATTACTTTGAAACTTAAACTTTGAGAAGTCTTCCAAACCCGTTTTATTATGTAAATAGAACATTAAGAGCTGTTACCAGGACAGGCGGCTCTAAGTAACCAAAACGAACACGAACTGTTAACTCAGCGCCATTCCCCGAAGTTACTTCAGGAATGTTTTCTGTCGCTACAATAACAGCAATCAACTACTTTTCATTCAGAAAATTAAAGATTTTTCAAGATGTATCATAAATCCTTGATTCAGATGACAAATTGACGTAGTTTGGAACAAATTATGAACCCATAATAGCAATATTTTTCACTTTCCAATTCTATTCTGGTTAAGAACCCTTTCGATTTGATACTAAGAATCCGCTTTTCACTATTTAATACGACTATCTGAAGATCAGTAGTCGTATCATACAAATTAATGATAGTGACCTTTGGATTTGTCGTAAGTGTTTTCAGATTCCATAGATAACCTCAAATTACGACGAATATTTAACAATTTATTTAATGTGAATGCAAAACTGTTATGAAAAATCATTATCAAACGGTCCATTATTGGGTGACAATTTTAATGGACATTTTTTTAAGAGTCTAATTTGATCTGAACCTTTTCTTTTTAAGTCAAAGGTTTCTACTTCCAAAAGCCCTTATAACTATGAAGGATTTTTTTGGCTTATGGAATGAAACCGAACATCTTTCTTAACCCTATATCATGGGTCTTCCAGTAAATTTTCGTCACTTTGAAGCTGCTTCTTTGATTTTAGCTTAACTCTATAAATTTGTTTAAGCTAAGTAATTTAGCTACGGGCCATCTCTCATGATCAGTTTTATGACCTTTTCTATTATTGACTCTTCGGAAACTTTTAAAAATTCGGTGAAGGACATCCACTGCAGCAGAGAGCACTATATTTTAAAAGATTACATAATCCAAGCTACAAAACCGTAAACACAACAAATTAGATTTTTAAGAGAACATATCCCCAAAATTTATATATAATAATAATAATAAAATTCGCAGCATATAGAACACCATTCGACAAAGAGGAAATCTTATGGTAGCATACACAGCATCAAAGTCAATTATACGCACGCCAAAACAAATTGAGACACGTCGCTAACGAGTGCACATACCAAACACATAAACCAGACGCTTCAGCCCTGAGCAATAACCTACAACAAAAATTTTATTGATATGTGCGTGTAGATATGTATGCATAAGCATATATTCTGCCATTGCACCGAAGGGTTAAGTGCACGCTGAGGCCACATGCACAGTAGCAACCCCATTCATGATTTCCATTTACCATTTACTAGCACAAAATGAGTACAGCGTGCGGCTGCGGCTATGTGCTGAGCGTGTCAAGGATATTTTAGCGTGGCATGGCTTAGTTGGGTTTCTGGTGCATTGTACACGCATCCGGCGAATGCACAGTGCAATGTACGCAAATGAAAACAACGGTACGATGCCAAACTACATATAACTATGGTTGGAAGCATATTTGTGGATGCATTGTTGGCGGAGACATACATATGTACTAATGTAGTTGTATATAATGATGTGTGAAGACTTATACACACATTATCCCATTTAAAGTCCTTTGAACTTGCCATAAAAAAATGAGTTTCGAGATGATGTGGAGGCTTAACGGCGTCAATTGTCGCGCTGAAAGGCGGCCAAGTGGCGCGATAGTAAAATGCAAGATTTAGATCACAGTTTTTCAATATATGGCATAGAAACATTTGGAAATTAAAAAAGAATATATATGCTATAGTATGTATATTGACCCATCTGAACAATCTGCTTGTTCGGCGATGCGGATTCGGAGTAATCTTCGACAAATTCCGTGCCGACTTTTTTTTTCAAAACAGAAAAGTTTCTATGACAGCTGTATACTTAAGTTGCCCGATCTTCACCGTATACCCGGAGATTGGAGTGTTTGTTTAGATAAAACTTCCTACCAAATTTCGTAAAGATATCTTGGCAAATAAAAAAGTTTTCCATATAAGCACTCGATTTCGGGGGATGAGTTTGTATGACAGCTATATGCTATAGTGACTCGTTGTGAACAAGTTGTTCGGAGGCTGTAGCATTATCTTGAGTAATAACCCATACCAAATTTCTTGGAGATATCTCGTCAAATAAAAAAGTTTTCCGTAGAAGGACTTGAGTTTTATCGGTCAGTTTGTATGGCAGCTATATGCTATAGTTGTCCAATAACACCGATTCCTACAAAGGAGAAGCTTCTTGAGGAGCAAAACATGTGTGCAAAATTTCAGATCGATAACTCATCTAGTTTGCCCATATACAGACAGACATAGCTAAATCGACTTAGCTCGGCACCCTGGTCAGTTATAGCTATACATACATATGTTTACTTCATAGGGTCACCGATGATTTTATAAATTTCTTGTCAAATCGCAGAAAATAAAATCAATGTTTTTTGCTTTTGAAGCTCCAGAAAAAATTCCTCCAATAATTTTCGGCAATGCAGCAGCATTGACAATTGTTCCCCGTATAAATACCCGAATCCGTTCCCGTTACGTACACCCGTCTGTCGTGGTAACGATTTCTGTTCCGTCATTTCCGGTGGCGAAAAGAATAAATTTCCTCTTTACTAAATATTATTCTCTAAAAATATAATTTTTTCTACCACATTTTTGGTTGTTCGAAAATCGAACTTTTCAGTTCTAAAATAGAAATGTGTAATTATTGTTTTCTCCCATTTAAACGCAAAATCGGCACACCGACATTCATAACATACACTATTTATGAGTAAATAAAGATATGTACATATGTATATACAACATACATATGTATATTTTTGTAAATTATATACCCACACTTACATATGTAGGTTTACACATGTCTGGTGCGTACGAGTATAATGCCAAAAAGTGTGCGTTGAACTTAGCAACAGTTTGGAGATGTGCCGATTTTCAAAGAACACAAAACGGGCGCCCACTTATGACGTACGGAAAAACGGCGAAGAGAGAAATGAAAAAATAAAATCTAAAAGAAAATTGGCACAATTTCGATGGTTCAAGTTAAATATTATTAAGAATATAAATTTAGGTAGCCGCCAAATGAGATGAAGGCAATCCCGTTGTTTCGTAGAAATCGGACAAACATGAATACATGTTTACATATTTATAAACATATGTACATAAGTAAAAAATACTTTTAAATTATGTACTTTTGTAATTGGACGCATTAGATTGCCTTTTAAAATACACAAAGCATTCTTATATATAGAAATAAATTATATGGCAGAATTATTTGGAAGCGATCTTCACTATTGCGATGGAAGTTCGAATATCCAAGTACCCAGTTACTTTACTTTATTGCATTTTTATGAGTATCTTTCATAAAATAAAATTTCTGCACATTTTTGAGCACTTCAATATCCCATAATTATACCCTGAACACGGTATATTAAGTTTGCCACGAAGTTTGTAATAACCAGTAGGAAGCGTCAGATATCCTATAAAGTATATATTTAAATAGTCAGTATGTTGAGCTGAGTCGATTTAACCATGTCCGTCTGTCTGTCTGTCCGTCTGTTTGTATATATACGAACTAGTCCCTCAGTTTTTAAGATATTGTTTTGAAATTTTGCAAACGTCATTTTCTCTTCAAGAAGCTGTTCATTTGTCGGAACTGCCGATATTGGCCCCCTATAGCACATAGCTGCCATGCAAACTGAACGATCGGAACCAAGTTCTTGTATATATATATATATATAAGGCTTCCACCAGTATGTGTGTTTTCGAATAATATTTCACTTTAGTTAGCTCCAGCAAATCGCGGCTACCGAAACTTCAATCCATTGAAAGAATTAGCCTAAGAACTAACACCTACATAGCGCGTAAGTCATAAGGCCTTTTCGTAAGAAAGGGATGAACGTTCCCACATACAGAAGATTTTCGGTTAGAATTATCAATTGAGCCGTAATATACTCATAGACACTCTAAATAAATCTTTAACAGAAACTGTAATAAAAAATTTAACAAAAACTTTAACGTAAACTTCAACAGATATTTCTGATATCACCGCTATTTAACCGGTAGTTTTAAACTTTAACAGTAACTTTACCTAAAATTACTATTGGTTAATTAACCAGTGATTTAACCGGTAGGTGCACTTTGCAGTCTTATTTGCATTTTAGAACGCTTTAAATTAAGTATTTTGATTAGAAATACCTGATTAGGTTTCTTATCCATATGCTGTTGTTCAAAAGTTAGCTCAAAGATCGCTCAAAGTATAGTATATTGTTTTCTGAAAATATACCATTCCCATCGGAACGGAAAGTTGAAATGACTTCGGAACGTTAAACGAAAATTAAAGTAATATTAAATAATTTACAGGCAAAATAAGGTCGAGGAAAGAAAGTAGAAAGAGTGGTTGAACTTTCAAGTATTAAAAATGGTTTATCTCAATTTCGAGATAATTTTCGAGTGCCATAAAAAAGAAACACAGACTATTTCCATGTAACATCAAAATTTATGTGAAAGAAGCCCAAAGTTCTCTCAAATTATCAAGTTTTTTAAATCCACCTGTAACTATAACAATTTACTATTATCCTGACACTTTTTGGATTCGATTCAGCACAGACAAGGCACAGAAGAATGAATCAAACCAATTTTCAATACTCTATTTTTTTATGTAAAGAATTCGAGTAAAACCGTTCTGCATAGACTGGAACAATGGCTGTCAGAAGGGGCAAAGCCTCGGCTGTAAGAGTTTTAAATTGGTCTTCCAACATGAGATTCAGCGTTGTTTTTATTGTCTTGTACTTAAGCACAAATTCCGTTCGTTTCTCGGCAATTGCTTGACAGCACTTTGACAGGTTTGACGATTAATGGTTTACCTGGTTTTCGAAGCTCATAATATAGCGCGCCTTTCTGATCCCACCAAATAGGATTAGCTGCAAGCAGTATTTCTGACACACAAAATCGTTTTTCAGTGTCTCCTGACATCAATTCATGTGGCATCCGATTTCCTTGCTTTGTGCATGTGAGTGGCTTCCTTTAGGCATCTCGAAAGTACTGTTTGGGAGTTTCCCAAAGATGCTGCGAGCTTCTTTCAGACATCTTGAAGCCACTGCTTGAGTGATTTCCAGAGATTCGGCGAGCTCTTCTTGTATTTGGCAACAATCTGAGTAATCGAGTAATACCGTCATCTACAAACTTCCAAGCCAAAATCATCAATTTTAAATCGTGCAAACCACTTTTAGGACATTCGCTCAGCATGTTCGCCATAAACTTTTACCAGAATGACTTTCGGCTGAAGTTTTCTTCATATTAAAGTTATGAAGGAGAGTTTCCCGCAAAAACCCTTTCTTATGCACAAAATGCAACATATTTGAGTGGAAAAAGAGTACTTCAAGTGAATTACACATACTGAAGAAGATGCATAAGGGTAGTAGCTGTCCAACGCATGTGTCGAATTTCGAACAATGGAATTATAATCAAGTTACGCGCTCTCTTGGCAAGCATCACGAATATAATTTTTTCAATAGCCTATTTTTGACAGATCATGTTGGAGGACCGAAGGAGAGTCGATATGGCACATTTTACGTCATGATCTTAAATTAGAAGCGTAAAAAATAAAGCTTGTGCAAAACCAAAAGGCACTTGACCTTCCCAAGCGACTTTATGGGCTCTTAAAAAGTTCCAAGAAGATTTGACGTTTTCAATCAAAATTTTGTTCAGCGATGAGTCCCATTTCTGGCTCAATAGGTATATAAACATGCGAAATTGCCGCATTTGGGACGAAGAGCAACCTGAAGAAATTTAATAGCTGCCATTTCAGCCAGAAAAAAAAAGGTTTGGTGTGGCTTGGGGGCCAGAGGCTTCATAGGTCTATATTTCTTCAAATATTACGTCATGATAACCGACTATTTGAAGCCTGAAATTAAAGCTTGTGATTTCAGCCACATTTCGATTCAACAAGACGGCGCCACTTTCCACCCATCGCATTAATTAATGGTTTCATTGAGAGAATACTGCGATGAGCAGATAATTTCACGTTTTGGGTCGGTCAATTGGTATCTGTAATATCACACCTTTAGACTTTTCCTGTGGAGATATGTAAAGTTTAAAGTCTATGCGGACAATCCTGCTTCGATTCAAACCTTGAAGAGATAATCTTCAAAAAATAAATGTCAAAGAAAGGAAACCGTATCGTTTTATAGACCCAATATCTTGAATTAATTAACATACAACAATATCGCCTTTATCAAAATTAATTGTTTATTAATATTAAACAAATATATTTATGTATATAGAGATAATGTTATTATGAAATTAGTAGATGTATATACACTTATACAAATATTTGTATTAAAATTAGCTCAAACCAATTATTTGCAATTGAATTTGTGGGTATTTAATATGCCTTAATGTGTTTAATATACCATATACATATGTATGTGTTTGTATACCATACTTTCAGCACACATTTGGGTCGAAAGAAATACTAATTTGTCATTAAAGATAAGCCAAACATATGGCGTTTTACTTGTGTACGCATTTATTTAACGATGATGCGTTATTGAAATGATTTTACACTTTTATTCACACCGTTCGTTTATCGATCGAATGTTTGATCAAATGGCCGCGATCGTTTTGGATGTGCGCATACTCGTGCATGGAGACACACGCACTCGCACAGATGTGTAAGAATCAATTGATTTCGCATAAAATTGCTAGAATCCGAGCGAAATGTTTGGGTAACATGTTAATATAATAGATTCATACGTATGTATACACTTAAAGTATCATATATGTATGTACATTAGGGTGGATAAGTTTTTCTTATCTCTTTTAATTAAATAACACAAAAATATCATCCAAAATTAGGAAAAATGAAGTGAAAACGTTAAATCCAGCTGTATCGAAGCCCTTCATGGATGCAAGTTTTATAGCATGAGAGGGTATACAAAATCTTTGTCTTGATTTTGATCGCTCAGTTAAGGGGTTACAAGGGTTTCCTCGGGTAAAAAACATCCCTTTTTCAACAATTTTTTTCTCGCATAAAAAATTAAATATTTTATTCGAATTTTTTATTGTTCCTAACATACACTATTAACAAAGAAATTCTGAAATTATTGAAAAAAAATATTTTCAACTCGGCCATTGTGACGCCATTTCCATTGACCCCTCGGAAAAAAGATGGCAGAATAACTCCTTAAAGGATCATCTAAAGTAAAAAATTATGTAGTTTAATTGAAACCTTAACTTCGAACTTGGCCGAAGGAAAAAACTGAAAATTGTATTTTTGGCGAGCATTTTTACAAAAAAAAAAGAAAATTTCGCAATAATTTTATTTTTTCAAATAGTTTTAATCGAAAAAAATCATTTGTCCAAGTGCTTAAGCATTGTATCTCAAAGAGCTGTGTAAAATTTCCTGAAGATCGGTTGAGTAGTTCTCGAGAAATCTTGCCAATCGACTTCAAAAACACAGTTTTGATACAAGTTGTCAAAACTGAATCTTCAAAACTGTTACTCGGATCAATTTGAAAATTTAGGACAATATTCTAGAAATGTTATAGAATATAATAAGGCAATAAAAAAATCGATTTTTTTGAACTTGTTTACTCATGTAACACCTTAAATAACAGCTATATTTTATAGTGGTTCAACTTAAACAACTTGAAAACTATAGCGTTGCTTTGAAAAATTGTCTGTAAAAAATTGTGTAAAGGTACCTTGTCAAATAAAAAAGTTTTCCATAGAGGAACTTGACTTTGATCGCACAGTTTGTCTGGCAGCGGCGCTTCTAAGAGCTCAAACTTTACCAAACATATTTTCATAATTTTTGATGATATTTTTACGTTAACTAACGAAAAATATTAAACGTATATATTTTGTTTGTATCACCCTAATATGACGTACGAATAAAGTCAATGAAAACCAAACAACACACACAGAAAAACATTGCTGGAGAAAAGCACGCATTTAGCAAAGGAAGGTCGCATTTTCCGCTATGTATTTACTTACATACATATGTATATATACATATACCCACTGTATATACCCGCTACAGATATACATATACATATGTATATGCATTCCCATTTGTAGTCTACATAACAATTCCATTCGATCTAATTATGTCAGCGCATTAAAGTAACTTACTTGCTAAGTGAATTTAAATAGTTAGTGTAACGGAATTGTACGAACACGCATGCAGATTAATCGAAAAGCGAAAATGTGGGTGGCACGTCAACAAGTCAAGCGTGTTATCGACTGTTCGCATGTAAAATACTATTGATTCTATTATGAAATTTCCCTTTGATTAGTGGCTAAGTATTTGATTGGCATCGACAAAGTGATAAAATGTTTAAACTAATTGCAATTATTTCTAAGCAATCGATAGAGCTCACGGCACGACACGCGCAAGTTCAAGATCATTCAAGTAAGAATTAGAAATAGTACCTACAAAAAATAATTGACAGCTTTATCAAGTAGCTAGATCGCATGTTTTATGTAAACAAAAATTAAAATTCTTGTAGTAAAGATCAAACCAATAGAAAAATGTTTCTCCTTATTACATTTTTTTCTTTATGCGTATATCTATATAACTTTATTTTCACCTAATTTAAAACAAACCTTAATTTCAACTTTCAAAATATGCCCCTGAGTCAATACAACGACTAATCTTCGGTGCCTTCAGCAAATATTTGGTTTTTTCGGCCAGAGAGACATTTGCTGGATTGTTGGACAGTTTCTGCGTCATATTCATAAACCCACCAGTAATGAAGCGTTTTCTGTATGTAGAGTCTTCCGCTATGTTTTCAAGCATATCTTACGATCTCAAAAAGTCAATGTCGTTTTTGAAAAAAAATAGTTATTTTTGTTCGAGTTTAGCTTCGACATGCTTCATACCCAAAACATACACCAAAAATATATCCAAAGCATTAAACAAAAAGATATCCCAAACATTAACCAAAAGATACCTAAAACATAAACCATAAGAGATGTCGAAGTTCTCAAAGATGGTTAAGTTTCCAAATATTTAAAAAGACCTGTTTCTTTAACGTTTTCGATGCTATCGTCATTAACTGAGGTGGTTGGAAAACTCACATGATGAAAGTTTACGATGACTTCACAACCTTTATTTAATGCTTTGTGCCGCTCAAATACTTGTGCTCGTGAGAACACTGAGTCTAACAAACATGAATTCGATACCGATTTTACGCACATAAAAAGTCACTTTTTACACTGAAAGGTTTTCTAAACGTCCACAACTTCTTATATGACATACCCTTCGAAATTTTAATCAAATACACATTTAATTTATTTATTTTAGTGCAAAATTCTTTAAAATAGTTCAGGCTCTTAAAACATTGCGTAAATTTAAATTAGAACTTAGGAGAATCATTAGGAGAAATAGTACTTTAATTAGTATAAAATCTTTAGTCTGTTTAGGATTTATAAAGTTCTCGACTTTTTTATACGCGAAAATCTCAAAGTTTCGAGCTTTTTTCCGCAGATTCGAAAAGCAAACTATTTTTTTTATACAAAACTAGCAAAATTAGAAAGTTTTGAAAATGTATGGAAATATTCAAAGTTTCGAGGTATTTTTCGAAATTCAAAGAACATTTTATTCTTTTTTCATACAAAACGAGAAAACGTAAGAATTTTTTAGAGAAGAAGTTTCGAGTTATTTTTCGAAATTCGAAAAGCATATTGTTTCTTTTTATACAAAACTCGAAAAATCAAGATCTTTTGAAAGTTTTATAAGCGAAATATTCGAAGTTTCGAGTGTTTTTTCGAAATTCGAAAAGCATATTTTTCTTTTTTATATAAAACTCGAAAAAATTGGAAATTTTTTAAAATTCATACTAGAAATATTACTTTAACTTGCAGATAGTCGTTAGCCTTCAAAGTTTCGAGTTTTTTTTTCGGAATTCGAAAAACATATTGTTTCTTTTTTTATACAAAACTCAAAAAATAAAGAATTTTCGAAAATTTTATATGCGAAATATTCGAAGTTTCGAGTTGCTTTTCGCAATTCGAAAAGCGTATTGTTTCTTTTTATACAAAACTCGAAAAAATTGGAAATTTTTGAAAATTTTTTTAAATTCATACTAGAAATAATACTTTAATTTGTAGATAATCGTCAGTCTGTTTGGGTTTTATGAAGTTCTGACTTTGCTTACATTCTAAATACTCAAAATTTCAAACTTTTTTTTCAAAAATTCTCAAAAAAATGTATTTTATTTTAATAGACGTATTTTGTGAAATTTACTGTGCTTCAATCTTCAAAAACCTCCATAAAAAAACTGTGTCTAGATTTTAAAATTATTATTAGTTATATTTTTTTTTGAAGTTAGCTGTTTTTCATGTTAAGTTTTAACGTTTGTACTGTGCGCTATTTCACTTTAAATTTCACCTAACTACTATGTCTGTATATATTTTCATATATTCGTATGTACGTATAAATATATTATTTATATCACGTCTACTTGGCATCACAACTGTTTAATATTAGTTGAGTTGAAAACTGACATTTTTGAAGCGATAAGCTTTAACATATTCATATATACAAGCACATTAAACACCTATTTTTTCTTTATGATTACTACACTAATATTTTATGTAAATTATTTGGGCATGCCTGACAGACTGCTGACATTAGCGATGAGAGGTAAACAGTGGCAGAGCTTAGCGTACAGATTTTTATTATTACAGTTGCGGGCGATAATCACCAGCGATAATACATAATAAGTACGGCTGATTAACGAGATGTGAAGTGAATCACAATTACATAAATTAATCATAATTAAAATAAAAAAATATACTATATAACTACATATGTATATGAAACGAAGAAAATATAGAATTAGCTTATAATTAGTTGAACATAATTGTTTAAAAGACCTTCAAAATTTTCACAAATTAAAATAAAATTCTCCGGAATTCTCCCTTAAAGCAATTATAACTTGTAGAGGAAAGTTGGCCTAAACCTGTTAGGACTGCTATGTGCTCCACTGTTATTTACATTTATTATTATTGATAGGCAAAAAACGGCAGCGCACGTTTATGTGCGATAAACCGGTTTTAAATACGCATTGACGCCTGCAAATTGCAAAAATTCTAATAAGGTAATATTATATACATATATACATACATACATACATACATATATACAAATATATAGTGGTAAATATTTTACGGGCTTATACATCGGCATACGAATGTAAGTACACAGTGAACTTCTTTGGAAGCTTATCTGCAGTTCCAGCGAAAAATGTTAATAAATTACCCACAATTTTATTATGGTGAGATGTGAGTTAACACCCAACCAGTTTGTTCTGAGTAAGTTTCTAATACTCATAAATGAAAAAGTAAATAATTTTCAAGAATGTGTGAATATGCGTAATAAGTACTAAATATGCAAATAAGGCTGAGGCAAAAATATAAAAAAAAAAAACAAAAAATGATTTATTTTATTTTTTTAACGCGATTTGGTGAGCTTAAAATTAAAAAAATATAATAATAACAAAAGCGTTAACTTAGGCTTGTTTTGGATCGGTCAGTTTGTATGGCAGCTATTCCCGGGAAATAATTCATGTTAAATTTCGTGAATATATCTTGTCAAATATAAAAGTTTTTCATACAAGAACTTGATTTTGATCGGTCAGTTTTTATGGCAGCTGCATACTATAGTGGTCCGATATTGACGATTTAAAAAAATTAGCAGCCTGCTAGGGAGGAAAGGACATGGGAAAATTTTCAAATCGGTATCTCAAAACTTAATATACATACCATGCTCAGAGTATAAAAAAGTGGCGAGGCAAAACTATCGAAATGTAAAAAAAAGTTATAAAAATTTTGTTGATTAAAAATAAACAAAAAATTCAGAAAATATGATCTGAAACAAAATTTTTCTGAATTTTTAACTGCACTACCGTTCCGGATTTCAAAACTTTCATTCATTTCGAAACTCCTTATATATTTAAAAATTTTCTAAAAAATATCAAAATATACATATCGTCACCTGAAATGCAAAATAACGTATCATCAAAAAATTCGAAATTGAATGTCTAATTGATTACGCTTCACTACTTCAAATTACATACATAATATTATTTATGGTCAACATTTTCTGGTTCTCCGATCAAATATAAACTTGTTTTAATCAATATTAAAATTTTGTTTCACTCATGTTCCATTTTATTTCGTGTTTCATTCATGCCACTGTAAATTTCCGAAAATGTTGTTACGTTATTTTGCATTTCAGGTGACGATATGCTGATGGCAAAAAAAAATTCGATTTCGGTCGAATACTAAAAAAGTGATTTATGAAGCTTTTTTTGGACGCAACTAAAAAAAAAAAATTATTTAAAAAAAAACTCTTAAATATTGAATTCCAATTCAAAAAGTCGAATTTTTAACTACACTATCGTTCTAGAATTTCTACACTTTCATTCATTTCGAAATTCCAAAAATATTTAAAAATTTGTCTCATAAATATAGAAATGTATGCTGGTGGCTTTTCTGAAATTAGCAGTTTTCTCAGTTAACATTTCGATTCGCATGGGACAAATATTCGGTTTCGGTCGAACACTAAAAAAGTAATTTTGAATTGGAAATACGTAGCTAAACGAAAAATGTTCTTATTAGAAATATCTGAAAGATTGAATTCCAATGCCCAAGGCACGTATTTTAAGAGCTTGAAATTAGTTTTCTTTTTCTTCTTTAATGACGATTTAGTCCAATAAATATACATACATAGTATGTGTGCCAGAATTCGACTTTTCAACTTAGCAATTTACTTTTATTTGAAAAGAAAAACTTTTTTCCTCCTTTCCTTCCTTTCGATTTCCTCTAACTCTTTTCATTTTCTTCAAACTTTAAAAATTTAGGAAAATAAATATAAATGGCAAAATGTTCCGTTAAAAGTTCGAATTCACACGCGAAAAATCTTCGTTTTCGGTCGGGCACTAAAACAAGTGATTTTGAACTTCAAATGCCTAAAAAGAACTGAAGAAGTTCCTAGAATAAAAAATTTACGAAAAAACTTGTTTGGTATCCCTCAATCAGACTGACTCAGCCAAACCACAGACATCACAATTCAACACGTCTCGCCGTTCGAGGTAATTTCAAGGTATTTCAGTGCAAACGCAGGCACTTGAACAAATATTTCACGACATTAAATTTCAAATACATATCTATGTATCTGAAGTCTGACAACATATTTTTATAAAACAACAAAAAAGCACAGCCTTTAGTCGTTTTTTATATACAAACTTAATACGCCAGAACATAGTATGTATGTAAGTGCACTCATCTTATTATTCAATTCCAAATGTAATCACTGAAAACGAAAACAAAACTTGCACTTTCGCTGATGAGCAGTCAAGTTCAACGTCACTGCGCTAGCTAAGCTCAACTTGTATGCTGTATGTTTAGTGTGATTGTATGTATGTACATATGATATTGGTGTAGAGTGCCCAAATCGCCGACAAGCTGACACCATTTGACTAGTCATTTCGCTGCTTAAACATTGAGTCTATTATGTTGACATTGCTTTGATGATAATGCTCTGTTTTGCTATATACCGACATACATACATAGGTACATGCATAAATTACATTACATATATGTATATATGTACATGCATAGCAATATTTATATACCATATACATACATACATACATATGTAATTGCTGTGGAAATAAAATATTCAGTGTGTTTATTTTTTATTTCTTTATAATGACATAATTAAGAACAGCTGGTGCTTAATTTCTCCACTTACAAATCATTAAATCGGTTTTGAAAAGACGAAGGTGATTCTTACTAAAATTAAGTTAAATTTAAGTAACTATAAGTTCATGAAAATTATGGAGGATTTTGTCATCACGGTTAATCTAAGCAGCTTATTTAATCCGCCGAACTGTTGAGAATGAAAAATGCACTAAGGCTGAGCACATAGTGAGTCAAATTATTTTCGTAAAATTTTACTAAAAGAAGAAAACCCGTTTCTTTTGTACCTTCCAAAGCTATAACACCTTTCATAAGTGCATTTCTTATAGCAAAAAAAAAATATAAAATGGTTTGTATCTTGATTTTGGTGGTCCAGTTCGTAAGACAGCTATATGCTATATTGGTCCAATCTGAAGAATATACTCGGAGATCATAGCGCTACCCTGAGCAATAACCTAAGCCAAATTTCGTGAAGATATGTACATATATCGTCAAATAAAAAAGTTTGTTCTACAGGCACATGAGTTTTATCGACCAGCTGGTATGACAGCTGTATGATATAATGGTCCGATCTAGAAGGTTTCAGAAGATAATGCTAAATTTCATGAAGATATCTTTTCAAATAAAAAACTTTTCCCTACAGGAACATGATTTTTATCGATCAGTTTGTATGACAAACTGTCAACTTGTCAACAATCTTGACAAATAAGCAGTTAATTAAGGAAAAACGTGTGCAAAATTTCACGGCGATATCTCAAAAAATTTTGGTCTTGCTCGCGTATTTAGAACCAGACGGTAAGACAGGCATGACTAATCGACCCAGCTCGTCACAAAATCTTCGGAGTTTCCTTCTGAGTATTACAAGCTTCGTGACAAACTTGAGGGGTTATAACCATTTATGAGTCAGAAAAAATGCTTTAAAGTTGGCCTTGTACCTCCAAGCACTCTGAAACGCTTTTTCAAATTTGCGTGTAACTTCGAAAATATTCACCCGAACGATTTGAAATTTTCTGAGTGTATTCTTAAATTTATGTATAATAAAAAACTAAAGTAAAAAACATCGATTTTTTAGCAAATACTAACTGTATATTACGCTCAATAAGCGGTGCTTTATATTAAAAACTTGGACTTCCTTTAAGTCCATAACTGAAATAAATCTCCAAAAAGGTGTATTTTCTTGCTTAACATTATCTCATATTCAAAACCCAAAAAAATATAAATGTTAATAAATCCTGGAAATGGTTGAAGTCCTAATCAAAATTCTGATTTTGATCATTAAAATTTGTGAAAATATTCGCACTGCATAGTGGCTTAAAAAGAGATATTGCTTTCGAAAATCGTATACCTTCAAGCATTACCAACAAATAAACCTAAGAAGATCGTGTGGAAATTTCAAGTCGATTTGCCATTTTGGAGACAGTTTCCTAGCCGTGTAGGAACGAGAAAAACGTGTACAAAGTTTTGGGAGCCGATTACACTAAGTTAATAAATTCTTACAAATTTAAAAATACCCATCTATCTGCGAAATTATTTACCGGATTAACTTTAAAGTTTCGAAGAATATTATCATATATGTGTATGTATGCACCTTCGATATTTATGCAAAAAAACATCGATGTTTTGTAATTCACAACACTTAGATATAACTCTTTAATATATCCAGTTCTTCTTCGTTATTGGCCTTGTCACTGTTTGGTACCAGTTGCAGATTCCAAGTATAGCACCGGCGGATACTCTCAGAGCTGGAGTGTTTTCATTCAATCGTTGGGCATGACCTAGCCAACGTACGGCTCATCGTCACCGTTGACAATACGGATAGGAACGTACATCTTCCGCAGAACTTTTCTCTCAAACACTCGTAACACCGTCTCATCAGATATTATCATTGTCCATGCTTCTGCACCATATAAAAGACGGGGGTATAATGAGTGACTTATAGACTTTGGTCTTTTTTGGTCGAGATAGGACTTTACTTCTCAACTGCCTACTCAGTCCAAAGTAGCACCTGTTGGCAAGAGTTATTCTGTTCAGCATATAAAAATCAATCCAGTAAATTTCTAGTTTTATATTTTCGCAACTTCAACGAATTTGATCATACTGAGAGGGTCATCCCAATACTTATTCAATTCATTTGAGAGTCATTAGTCGACTTTATTGTTCAGAGAATGTTCTCTTCACATTTAATGTGCTAAAGCCGTATGTTCAGAAAAGTCTTAAGTAGTACAATTTCAGGTTTCAGGACATAAAGTGATTTCTGATGAAAATTAAACTTGTGTATAAAAATTTCGCACCGGGTATGCAAAGTGGATATCTATGTTTGTATCTGTGTACAAGCATGTAAAAAAAATGAGTTGACAAAAAATGTCTGCAATGGAAAACTTCCTACACTTGTGTCTCCATTTTCTAGTTTTCTTTCATTTTACGTCGGTAATATTTCAGATTTCTGTTGGCACCGACACACATGTACACATAAGTATTTATGTACATACTATATGTATATAATAATCGCATATTATCATAATATCGCAGTCATCACTTCATTTTATTATTGTTAAGTGTATATCACACTCATAATCGTTATTGTTGTCAAGTTGTTTTTGTTTTATTTAGTTTAGTCCTATCATATTCTTTCACACCGCAATTCAAATCAAATAAAAATGAAAATGTCTTCAACAATAAATAATTTATAAACGCTTGTTCTTTTCCTTTCCGCTGTAAAGTCACTGCGTTTATGCAACGCAGCTGTGAGTGTGTGTGTGTGGGTTTTTGTTTACGGCAAAGTTTATATGAAAAAATAAATATTGTAATTGCAGATTTGATAATGCGCTGATAAATAACTGAAGTGTAGGAAGTTTTCAAGGTCAAATGAGGAGTGAGACGTTGCCAGCGCGACAGCTGAAATATGACAACAGCGGCAATAGGGTTGTTCACGAAGCGACGTGTGTTTAGTTTATTAAAAATGCGAAAATATATAAAATACTACGGGAAAAAAGTTAACTTTGGTTTTCTGGCCCACCGAAGCAATAATACTTTTCATAGTTGCACTTTTATAGCATAAAAGGGCATGAAAAGACCTTTATCTTGATTTTGTACGGGCAGTTTGTATGGCAGATATCTCCCACAGTGGTCCGATTTGAACAATATTATTATTATATTCGGAAATTGTAAAGCTACCTTGGATAATAATCGATACCAACTTTCGAGAAGATATGTAGTCAAATAATCGAATTAATATCTAATCAATTTCTCTGGAGTTCGAACATTTTATATGGCAATTATTACCTTAATTGGTCCGAGTCCGATTAACCACCGATTACTTCGTATGTATACAGAGGGACAGACAGACATAGCTAAGTCGACTCAGGTCGCCACACTGATCATTTATATACTTACATACTTTATAAAGTATCCGAAGTCTCCTTTTAGCTGCTACAAAGTTCGTGCAAACTTGGCCTAAACAGAGTACGGGGTATAACAAGAATATATAGGCACAACCAACTATCAAAGGACAGATGACAAAAGAAAACAGGAAAAAATTAACATAGCATAGCATAGCATTAATCAGTATATTAAGTTTGTTGGATAATTTATTCGAGGTAAGGCCCAAATGGATTTAGTGTACATCAAAAATTATCATTAGAATGAGAAAGAAAGTTGATTCACATTTTTAAGTAATTTTGGCTATTGAAAGTTTTGGAGCACACTCAACGATCGATACTTGTGCCCTTAAATTAAAGTGCGACGATTTTGATTAAAATATTTAGATTAAAGAAAAAAATCTACGAAAAATATGATTTTTAAGTATTTTGCTTTTGCAAAGATAATTTTTTGCCCAAAAGAAGATTTTTTCACTCAATTTACTAATCTCTTTTCGAAACTACTTACGTTCCACCATTCACAAACGGGTGCAATATCTAACACCATCTACTCGTTCATTCCTTGCACGCACATAAGGTGTTGTTGGTAATGCTAACAAACTAAATGCAACATGTTATGAAATAGAATTAATCACCCAACAGCGCTGGTAGCGCCACACACTATTGTAGTGGTTACAGTGGCGGGCACGAAAATTGGGACACTGAAATTTCTATGAAAAAAATGAGGTAAGGTTTTTCTTTTTTCGATGTCTAGTAAATGCCAGTATTCTGACAATTAGGCTTACATAATTTAATAAACTAGAAAACTTATAATATACGTTTTCTATCTATAAATTATATTTCGGATATCGAAGTCATACTGACGGATTCTGAAATATCAGTATATCGAAGTCGTATCCTAAAATATCATTATATGTTGTAAGGTCGTGGAGCAAAATGAGCTTAATGATGACTAAAGTACATCCACTTTTATTGCATTCTTGTTAGCCACGAATAATACCAATTGGACTGCTAGCGACGCTTATGTGTTGTAAAGTGATTCCTAAATGCATCAAAAAGACGGTCGCATATTGATAAAACGCCTAGAGCCTACCACAAATTTATTGTAGCGACTAATAATAATTCCAGCCAATTTAGCAGCTTCGAAAAAATATTGTAACCGAGATGTTTCAACTTTAGTCTAGCGAAAGCAGAACCGTAGAAGGGAAAGTGTCTAGATGTATTGAACTCATCTTTATCGTTACAACCTTGATGAATTGCGTCCTCTAAAATATTTAGCTTCGTAGCATAACAAAACTTTTTTTTTTGAGTTTGCCACCATTTCTTTATTCAAGCAAGGACAGTTTGAGATTTTAAGAAATCAATGTTATAATTTTTAACAATTTTCAACTTTTGATACTCTTTGACATTTAGAGGACTTCCAGTATAATTTGTTACCATTTGCCAACCAAAAAATATGGAGGATAGATAATTCCCCATTCCTTTGCTATACAATGTGACGAAAAAAGACCGAAAATTATAAATAAAATGCGAAATAATTAATTATTCATCATTATTTATTTTATCTTCCTCAAAGCAACCTCTTTTCAGTCCTCGAAACACTTTTCATAAGTACTTTTTGGAAAATAAAACATTGAGCATCACCTCGCTTTTAAACGGCCTTGGCATGTTTTTATTTTTGGGTTTCTGCTCGTTTTTTCTCTACCTATCCGATGATTGTTGACTACATCTACAGTTATAATGCCCTCAATGTCCAAAGGACCTGTTTCCGCTTTTCGTTCCCAAAATCATTTCAACGGCTCGCAAAAGATGTCGAGCTCTCTCTCGCCATTTCTCTAACACTTGCCAGACGATTTTCAAGAACCATATCTTTCACTTTTTTCTACTATTTTCATCAGTTGAATAGGTCGAAAGTCGCCCAGAACGAGCCATGTGTTCAACACTGTCCCGACCTTCTTTGAAAGCTTTGTTCCATTCGTATGCTTGTGTTTCTGATAAAACTGAACCAACCTAAGTCTTTTCCAATATTCGCAACGATTACGCACACGAAATTTGGGTTGAAGTAAAAAAATTTGAGACAAATGCCATATTGTCAAAAAAAAAAAAAATTGACTAGACATCCGATCATTCCCTAAAATCATAATTTTTTTGGGTTTTTGGATTTGAAATAATTTTAAGCATGATCAGCATCGATTATTGAAATAGCCCCAATATATGCGTACACCACTGTAGTACGAATGCATTTGCAATATGATAATTGCACAATCAGAGATACCACTGAGCGAATTTCAACACATTGCGTGATTCGTTGGATAAAACGTCACTTTCAAAGAAAATAAAACTAGAAGAGACTAGCGAGCAAATAAGAAAACGCAAACAAAGCAGATGATCTGATATTCGCTGACACTTTAAGAAATTCAATTAATTGCATGGGTATTGACAAGTGGACGTGCGTAACGACATTTAAAACGGAAAATGACATGAGGGAACGTACGGAAGACGACTTGCGATTTCAATAAATCAGCTGTAAAAACAGCAAAAAACAAAAAATTAGAAAAAGTTAAAATTAGAAAAAACTCGATAAACAAAAACTTAGACACATATATATGTACATATACATATGTGTGCACACGCCCACAACGAGCAAATCAAACGCCCGTCACATTAAACCGCCAACGCTTAATCGACGCTAATCGTCAACCGGCTAGCCGCAGCGCAGTGCATAAATTAAATTAAACACACAATACAGACTCCACATATAGATAAATATAAAGAGAGAAACAAAGAATATTCATTAGAGAAAACAATGCAGCCGAGTAGACAGTGTGCGCGCTCATCTCGTTATTCGTCATTAGAGTAATGCTGGCAATTATTTACTTGCTCACTGAACGTTCACTCACTAAATCAGTCGTTGTTGTTGTTTTTACGGTAACTAAATTTTTATAATTGCATAAAACTTAAATAAATATACTGAGTGATATTTTATCATCTGTCATTGACGTCGATTTGTAAAGTGTGTAAGCAATTATAGCTGTTGGCAACAAGTTTCGGGCGGCCTTGAGATTATTCTGTTATCAAATTATATTTAGTTGTGGGTTTTAGGGTATATTTAAAAATGAAATATTAAGAACAAATTTATCTATGAGCTGTGAGCACGAAAGTGCTGCAAATATATGCATTTCATTCGACGAAACATTTTTTTATGAAATTCCCCACTGGTTTGTGTTATAAAATAAATATATACACCTTGATTGAATTGCTGGAAAAGATTTTCGAAAGAATAGGTTCTCGATTCTGAATTTATTTTTATATTTTTGGATTTTTAAACTGGCGGCCAAGAATGAATCATGCTAAGTTTCGCTACCCTATTCAAATGTGAACCATATTCCATTGAGAGCTTTCTACACCTATTTGATCAAATGGTGTTCAGAATCAGACAATCTTCATCAAACAATTCTTCTAGTTCTTAATCTTCAAACTTTCTTCGTCTTACAAATCAAAATTACTACTATGGATATTAGAACCATGAAATAATGCTGAAGTCACAGCCTCAATATTGACCAATGATTCCATCTACCCATAGAGCACTCTCAGCAATGGCTTATGGCTTATCATCACTCTAATTGTGTCAAATTTGTTTATTAACGTACCCATTCAACCAAAAGAGAATTTCCATCTCGTTTTGGGCCCATGCACCGAATATACGACGCGCTTAATGGCCGTTCGGCTTCAATTCTTGTACGAGTTACATTTTGTAAGCCAGCGAACCAAGATCCTTCCAGAAAATGTTCCATGAAATGGCAAACAGAGTGAATATAAATTAGGTTACAATTGTCAAAAACACTTCTGAAGAAAGTAATTCCTCATTGAAAACCTCAATCTTAAAAAACACCCGTTAGTTATATTTATATCCTGTAGGTTAGGTTAGATGGCTGATCAAAAGATCGCAAGTGTCTTTCGTGAAACCATAGAAAAGAAGAACTCCTGTCTTCGAACTTAAAAATTAGCAAACCGCTTAGTAGCCAATACAAACTTGCACAAACGTTTAAATGTCGCTCCCGCCAACTCGGTAGGATGTCTGAAGGTATGCGCACCCAAGTGTTTAAGTCTTGACATCCCAAACGCAGGAAAGTCAAGAAAGAAGTTGGGAGTTGTTTTCACCTCATCTTCTTTCATATGTACAGCTTCTGCAGATAGCGTTTGGTAGGATTCCCAGCCTTACTGCGTGGGCGCCAATAAGGTAATGGCCCGTTAAAAACCACACTACTAGGGAGAGCCTAGCCTTACTGAGGGCAAAGAGATCACTTTCTTTTGGCTTTTTCGATAGTGCATGACCTTGAAGCCCAGCTATTTAGTAGTAGACAGAAAGAGGATACGGGAGCACCGATCTGCTTTCATTTTACCGATAGCGACTTTCTTTGCTAGCTCGTAAGATTTCCTGCGCTTCCGCTGTGTCCTGGCACCCATACTAACCTTATCACAAAGGCATTGGATGCTACTGATGGCGAGGTTAGGCACTCTTCAACCAGCCCTGAATGCACTGTAAACCAGTTCAAGGCTAGTATCGCCGCTCTGCTATCTGAGTGGATGGTCATTTCTCTGAAGGAAGCTGCACTCCCAACCAGTAAATCTACTGCTTAACGGCTTCAACCTCGGCCTGGAAGACACTACAATAGTCAGGAGGTCTGAAACTGGAGTTGATAGAGAGCTCCTGACAGTAGACCTTTCCATCACCCTTCCCGCCATGCTTTGAAAAATCCGTGAAGAAGATCACTACTCCTCTCCTCTAACGGCTTTTTCCTACCCTGTAATGGTCTATTAAGTTTGCTACGTTGTTTGTAACAGCTGACGGAAACGTCGGAGATCCTATAAAAATATATATAAATGATTAACGGGACGTCCGTCTGTCATTTGTTGAAATACCACTACTTTCCTACCCAAGAAGCTGTTCATTTGTTAGAACCGCCGGTATCGCACCACTATAGCATAAAGTGGTCATGCAACCCGCACGGTCAGAATCAAGGGTGAAGTATTAGAGAGATGGCAAGACAGTGCGTCTTCTCTCAGGAGTTCATTAGAATGATTTTGGTGGATATTTTGGGTATGAAACGCCCTCTTGCTCGACTCAGCCCGATAAATCTGAATTACAGATGTATATCAAAGAGAGTATTCTCATATGGTCTCTTTGGACACGCTTGATGGAGCGAATTCGGATCCCACATTTATGGTTTGGTACATCATGAATTTGTTCCGGAGGGACAGACGGTCAATAAGGGAATCTATTTGGCCTTATTGAGGCTGAGAACGTGGGAACATCCGTTGAAAACGGACGGTAATTGCGAAAAAACAATTCATGGATTTTACACGGTTATAATGAACCATCGCATCGGGCTACGATTGTGATCGAATTTACAACCAAAAGCGCAATGAATGCCATTGATGAACCACCGTATTCACCAGATTTGGCTCCGTGTGATTTTTTCTTGTTCTCAAACTGAAATTGCCGTTTCGGTAACCCGTTTTTAGTCGATCGAAGAGATAAAAAAAATTTGCTGAAGTATTTAAAGGCCATTTCAAAAAGTGCTTCTGAAAAGTGTTTCGAGGACTGGAAAAGTCGTTGGCATAAGTGTATTACAACTGGTGGAGATTACTTTGAATTCAACAGAGTAAATATAGATGAATAACTAAATACTATTTTGCATCCTCTGTTGTCACAAAGTATAGCTGTCATACAAAATGATCGATCAAAATCAACTTTTTGTAAGGATATTATAGTTTCCGTCCGTTTTAGCTAATAAAATACACAATTTAAAAGCTAAAAAAAAAAATTCCCCTGAAAAAATAACACAACTCTCCAACTAATTTAGTATGTATAAATATTTAATTAATTAGCTGAAAAAATATGTAAATTTAATTTTAAATAAAAAGTCACGAAAATCGTTATAAAAATGTTCCACAATATAATTAAATTTTAATGAAATACAACATCTAAATAACTTTCAATCTCATTTCTCAGTTTTTATAACCTAAAAACGGGTTTAACGTGCGTCACTGGGCAATGTATCGCCTGCTTAACACACTGCCCTTCTTCAGAAATTTGAGAAATACACGCATATTAATTTATTTTCAGCGCTCGAATGCGCGCTTAGCTTACAAAGGGCACACAGAAATCTTTATACATATATTGTAATATTTACTTTTTGTATTTAAATCACACCTGAAGCCTTTCGCCCTGCACACCCTACATACACACACACACAAATCGTGCAGCATTAATTATACACCCGTAAGCAATATTTACAAATTAACGGACTTATTCTTACCTGAGCGAGTTTAAGCTGCATCAAACCGCTTTAGGGCGGCTCAAACTGCTTAGTGAAAACAAAGAAGTTTTTCTTATACTTTGACCTCGGTGTAGTTTAGTGATTAACACTGACTGATGACACTGATATTATGAAGTATGACAATTATGTGGACCCGGCGTGTGTTTGCCTGTGCAAATGGAGCGCCGTTGGCCGAGTGAGACTACGAAATGGATGCATGTTAATTATTTGTATCCGGCGCTGGTGACACACGGCCTAGCGCTGGTATGCGCTGAGATTTTTCGCAGGTTTACGCAGGCTGTTGTTGTTGTTATTTGGCTATGCGCTAATTTCGCAGATGTTAATTTTCAATTATGCGCAATTATTGCCTTTTGCCGAGTGCGCCACACAACTTATTGACGCTCATGGACAACGCACAGACACACATAGTACTCACACACTCAAACATATAGAAATATGCCTGCTAAATAGTGTAGGCGCTCATACAATTTGCCTGAAACACAAAAAGCAGCTTTAAAGCGCCTAAAAGCGGATTTCTATTGTTGCATTGTTCGCTTGTGCGTTTTTAGGCAAGGCAATCGATCTTTTTGTGCATGTAATTTAATACTTTTCTCAACATTTGTGTGTTTACTTTTGTAGTCTACATAAAATACACACACCTTTGTATACCTTCACCCCCTACCATCCTCCTCCCGTTGGCTACCATTAACGCAGCGTAGCATACACTCCTCATTTTCAGCGCTTCAAGCAACTGTATGGGACCCAATTGAACCAGAAACGTTGCTAACATTCGCCAGCACAGCATATGGCATAGGCATTTCCTCGCCGTCTGCGCTTACGTCACCAATATAAAGTTTTCGTACAAATTTTACTCGTAAGCATATCCTTACTTCGTGTGCAATACAAAACAACAAAATTGTATGTTCTACTCAAATATTTAATGCTCTATGTTGCCATGTGCGCACATTGTCCCAATAAATAAACAGGCAACGCATAGCTTAATGTGCGGGCATTTAATCAAGGAAAAACTAGGATAGTCACCTTTATGGGAGGGTGTGTTTAACCTTCAAATCTTATTTGTGCTTCTGTTTTCCATTTGGCGCTATGCTTTTATTTCCAATTTTTCGCCAAATGTTGCAATATTAATCCATCAAAATTTTATTGGCTAATGATGCATGCAATTGTATATACAATTATGCGCAATTATGACTTGAAAATGGTGATCCATTTAAAGGTTCCCTACTTTTTTAATAAACAAACACAGAATCATCAAATTTAGCGGAGAATGTTTATTATTATTCGAAAGAACATTCTTCGGCATTTTTTTTTGAAAGTTTTGAAACTGGCTGTAAACTGTATACTTATAATACCAGGTTGTTCAATAAGTTTTGTCATGTGATAAGAAAACCACAATTTTATGATTCAAAATACACTTTATTATACAGTATAATCTCCCTGAACATTAATATACTTGCTCGAACGATCCTCCAATCTGTGGATCCCATCCCTGAAATGAGAATTCGGAAGGTCAGCAAAATACAGCCGTTATGACCTCTTCATTTGATGACAAACGCTTGCCACGCATAAAGCTTTTGAGTTCTGGAAACAAATGGAAGTCGCTGGGGCCTAACCTGGTGAATACGTTGTATGCTCCAACAGTTCGAACTTTAATTCTTGAATTTTTTGTCAAAATTCTCTTGTAACAAGGTGCATTGTCTTGATGAAAAAGAATTTTTTTCTTCTGCAAACCGGGTCTTTTTTCACAATTTTTTTCCTTTAACTGGTCCTAAATAATAATTCAGAATTAATAATAAAGTTTTCAAGTAATACACAAACAAAATTCCTCTCGCATCTCAAAAAAGCACCATAACCATCTTGGCCGATTTCCGGATACGCACGCGTTTCGAAGCCGAACAACCAGGTTCACACCTTAACCTCTTGTGCCAATGTTTTTCCAACCCTTGAAATAGTTCTTGAAGTCAATTTCCGTAACAGCCTTCAATGCGAGCAACGATTCACGTTTAATGGCCTCAGTTGACGCAAATCGGTTTATCCGAAGCGGTCGTTTGAGTTTGCTGAATTAGCCAGAAATCAGACGGAGCTCAATCAGGCGAACACGGTGATTTGCGGGACGGTATTGGTTGAAAATTTGGCGAAAAAGTCACGAATAATCAATGCAGTATGCGACAGAGCTTTATCGTAGTCCAAAAACCAACAGTTCTTGGCCATAACTCCGGCTTCTTTTTACGAATAGCATAGCGCAAAATACGCATAACACTCAAATTTTTGACAGTTTGGCCGGTCGGAAGGAGTTCGGGTTGCACCACACCTCGATAATCGAAGAAAATTGTCAACATAGTCTAGATTTTTGACTTACTTTGACGTGTGTTTCGGCTTCGGCTCACCTTTGTCACGATATGCGGACGACTGATCGCCTGTTTCTATGTCGTAAGCATAGATCGAAGACTCATCGCCAGTAGTACTACATTTCACGACATCCTGGTAGTTGAATGATTTGTATCAATCAAAAACACTTTCTCGCCACAAATAATTATCACCGAAGGCATTTTTCAAGATTGTTTCGACACCAGAAATTCGATTCCACATACGAAATTTAATGAAACTTCTTTTTTGTATAATTTCACTCATCGCAAAAATCACCAAATGCACTTTATGTACTACTTCAGAAAGCCAAGCGTATAGTAAACACTAATGACTATTTTCATGTGATATTTCGCACAGATGTTACTGACAGTCATACCAACGTAGAAAAAAATAATTTGAGGGATGGGTTTTCGCGCGATATTTATTATATTAAAAGTAAAAAATTAATTAAAAAGTCTTACTATCTTTTGGCCACAGCAGTACTTCATATAAAGATTTTCATTTTTCTAACGAACCTTATTAAGAATAATTCGATCAGTGAACACGTTTTCGATCAGTGAACACGTCTTCAAGTATACCTGAGCAATGTCCAAATTAATGCATTTAACACGTATCTTTCTCTGTCCCCAATTATCCCATATAATGAGTTCCGTCATGGACAAGTTTTCTTAAAAATGATGTGGTTTAATACTGAATTATAACGGAGTTTGTCTATATCTTTGCCTAAACCTTATATCCCTAATATGTACAAATAATGATTGACGTTTTCCACATTAACTCAATATGTGACCTGGCCTACGGAAAGGGGGGTTAGGTGTCAAAAAACGAGAGACTGATAACGATAACGAGAAACTGACAAAACGATTTTTAACCGCAGTTCCCCAGAAAACTAGTTTTCGCACGTTAGCTCCCTTTTCGTAGACCAGGTCACATATATCAAATTTAGCCTCTTCGGTCGAGTTAATATTATATATGTATGTATATATTCCTCATTTGAACATATTTTGAATATAATTTTAGCTGACTCGAACTAGAATAGATTAATAGAACTAAGTTTAATTCTTTCACAACATAATGTATTTTAATATACAATTTTGCCACCACCTGAACGTATTTCTCGAACTCTAATTCCTGCAAGTAGCAAAAGTATAAAATTCGGTTGCACCCAAACTTGGCCTTTCCTTACTTGTTATATTTACTTACAATGTAATCACTATAACAATTATTGTTCCAAATACTCTAGAAGTAAAGGTCTAAAATGTGCCATCATTTTCCCCAGGTGTGAACAAGCGTCAAATAAATAATAGCAGTGATTAAAGGCTTTTAGTTGTTTCTGCTTTCATTATGATAAGTTATCAAGAGCAGAGGAAAATTTATTGCGCGATTATGTATATGTAATTGTATATATTAGGGTGCACCAAAAACAATATTAATTTTGTTCTTACTTAGACAGAGTGAAAGTATCGCAAAGAAGGCCAAAAAACTTGATAAAGATTGATATGATAGTATTTTATGACTTTGAGGCATTATTTTGTGGAAAAATATATAAAAATATAAAAATTATCTTTTACGATTTATGGTTGGATTTTTAATTTCGTATAACTTTTCAAAGAGTCGACTTAATAAACATTTTTTCAAACTTTTCTGTAGATCGCTAAATCCTCTACAAGAATAAGTTTTCAATTTTCATTTCTTCGAATGCCTTAAATATCGAAGCAAAATAAGAAAATGTTCCTGTGTTTTTATACTTATACTCATATATGGGAAATCGAAACTATGGAAACCCAGAGAATACTTGGTCTAAGACCGGAAATCGTGAACTGCTTGAGCCATATGTAAAAGAATCGTTTCTGGCCTCTCCCAAGTGAATGGTGCTCGGAGAACTTACCTTACTTGCGTGAATTTCTACACATGGCTCCAAATATATTTTAGACCTCAGTATAATCCACACTCTACAAGTTTCAACCATTTTTCTTGCAAGAATCTTCAGTATAATCCACACCTTTCCTTTCAATAATCTTCATTATCGTTTATTTATCAACTAATTTCGAAGCAATCAGAATTTTTACGACACTTAAGTTATTATTTTACTTTATGAAGCAAAATACTACAACAAAAATAGTCTTTTAATGCCTAAGTCAATGAAAAGCTTAGAAGAAGGGTCCTTGCTTCACCAGCAAATATTTGAGGTGGAGTGCATTGACACCTCCAGCGTAGACAGAGTACTGGTATGTATGCCTAGCTTTGATCCCCTTAGAAATATTAATTAGTGGGAGAGAAAGTGGCATCCACCTAATGACCTAACGGTAGATTCCTTTGGTATGTCAATTAATTAAATCTTTTCCGAAAATATATATATATATACTACATAGCAATTTCATTTAAGGATCTCAAAAAAAAAAATGTTTTCAATAAATTTATATTGAAGCACAAAATTAATTGCTGGGGGAGCTTTCATACCATGACGCCTTGTAGGTCACCTAAAAGTTTTCTTAGCGATAATTAGTGTGCCCATTTGTCTAATTTCCAACCAGGGCACATTAGCTCATAATCAAATGCCACTAAGCACTTTCAATGTAACACTTTGTTTACAACTTCAATTACCTCCTCGGGTACTAGGTACAAATCATGCGTATTAATATATATAAGTACATACATATACACTCGCTGCTTAACAGCTTTTAGAATATCATTTAAACGACACTTTGGCGCCTTGGACGCTGTTACCCGGTGTGTATTGCTGTCAGCGAAGCAACAGCGGTACATCCTGCTCTCTCTCTCTCTTGGTGACTATACATATCATACATTTTCCCTGTGCTGGGATACAAATATCCTTTACGATGCGTAAAGTGACTAACGAGGTCACACCACATGGCAAATGGGCCGACATATACTTATGTATATGCATATAAATAATGAAAATATATATGTACATATATGGCAGATATGTTTGTCTTCGAGTAAAAGACACATTCCTCACTCGTAGCACGTACCTATGTATTCCCACATATGGGTAGACCAACGTCATTCCATTGTTTACTTATTTGTGGACTTGCATAAAGTCTAATTGTATACACTTCATGGTCAATTCTATAAGTTAATGTTGCTTCATTGTTTCAGAGAAATGTGCGGCTTACGCACACAAGCCATTTTGAGTTGTTCTAGGTAAGGGTTTAATGCTTAAGGGAAGAAAATATTTCCGAAATACGACCAATTAGCTTAGTAGATAGGATCATTAACGATTTTTATAAACCAAATTTATACCGAGCGAAGATAGGTAATTAGTTTTTGGTCCTTCTAAAATGACTTCAGTATATACAGAGTGCTAAAATAATCCGGCAACAACACTTACAGGCAAAAATACCAGAAATGCAGTGACGCTGATTAATTGATTTTCGATTACTAGACACTAATTTGCCCACTCTTTGCTTAGTAAATATTCAAATTAATACTGTTAGTTAATACATGTGCTTATACTTATTTCCTTCTTTTGTAGCAATAATAACCTTTTCAAATGCAGGGGTTTCCAATAAGAGTAATATGATTTCTTTTCAAAAAATTAAAATATTTTTTTTAATATAAAGTCCTATCGATTCAGTTAAGTTCTGAATATAACATCATTCAAATGGCCTCTACGACTTCTTTTGTAGGAACGAAGTACGCACCGATGATTCCACCAGACCAAAAACTACACCAAACTGTCATTTTGGTGAATGTAATTATTTGTGGATTTTCTTCGCACCAGAATCGACAGTTTTGTTTATCTACCGGTGAACTCAGATGAAAGTAAGCCTCATCGGGGAAGTTGATTTTCTTAAAACAATCGTTATCGTTTTCAAGTTGCTCTAAAGCAAACATAGCAAATTCACGACGTTTACGGTGGTCAAATGTGTTTTGTTCTTGAGGGAGAACAATTCTATATGGATGGAAGCCCAAATCCTTTCTAAAAATCCACCAGGTTGTAGTTGGTGATAGTCCCAATTTTTGGAATCGACAAATTGCCGTCTTCAGCAATACTTTTTTGAAAGGCAGCAATATTTTCATTACTTCGAGCGGTTCTTTGTCTTATTGGCACTCGAACATTACCATATGTAAAGAAAATGTACGCTCGAAATCATATTATCCCTATTGGAAAGCCCGGTGTAAGACAACTGGTACAAATTTTATTAACGACACGTGTTATGGAAATGAAGGATGTATTACATTTTTAATTTCGTGTATAATAATGACGCAAGTAATAAAACAACATTAATATATTTCACAAAAAGATTAAATTAATTACCTGTCACAGAATTTCGTACAATTGTATTAAAATTCAAGCTGACTTCGTTTGATCGCGCTGAGCTTGGCTTAAATTTTTATTTTGTACAGACAAAAGTACATACGCTTTTAGAAGAAATATTGGTTATACAAAAAATCTCGGCCAAAACTGGTTTTGCTTGCGTATTTACAATTGAGATTTTAGCTTTTAGTTAATTTTTAATTTTTTAATTTTAAATTTATGTACATAAATTGTAAATTGATTGTTCAGAATGATTTTGGTGAAGTGAAATATACTATTCAAATGTATTATTGCCACAAATTAATGTATTATGTTCTCACTACATCAGATTATGAGTTGTTGCTACATGTTTTTTTTTGTTTTTTTTAATATAGCTTAATTGAGTTTATTACTTCACTTTTTTTTTGTACTGAGCAGCAAGTCTACGAGTTCCAATAACTTTTATAATAACAATGCTCACAATTTCGGCCAACTTACTCTCTCATATTCCCTCTTCACTTTTCCAGCACTTTTCGACCATTTATTTTATTCATTTACCCTTCACTTTTACTTTAAAATACATTTAATTTTTATTTTATTCACTCAATGCATAAAATGTTCACAAAAAATCAATAGCGAAAATAATTCAATAACAAAACGAACAGCTGATCGTAAGCAGCAACTTGTTGGTATTCGTGTTGACGTGTTGACGGCTTTTTGTTGCTAAACAAAGCAACACAGATCGTATAAGTTCGCTGCAAGCAAGAACATGTTGCCAGAGCAAATGTTGAGTGAAAGATGTTGCGTGCAATAGTGAAATGTTGTGGGATGTGTATTAAAAGATATGTATACTACATAATTAAGTAACTAAGTAGTGAAAATATATATTTAAATTAATAATGAAATAAGATAACAAAATAAATATGTACATATATTATTAATAAATAAATACATATATGATTGAAAGTACGTTAAGTATGCAGCAATACACATGAATGAGCATGAATTTATATGTGAATATATGCATAGAAAGAAAAGCAATAACTGTTTACAAAAACAGGTGGCGCTCAGCAATCGTGACTTTCAACCAATTTAAACTTAAAGACAAAGATGTATATACATACATATGTATGTATCATATATTATGTATATGTACATTTGTATTTAAATAAAAAATGCGGTGTTTCCAAATAACCAACTCTTAATTGCTAGCAAATAATGCTTGATTAATATTTTATTAATTCAGTTTAGACAGCTGTTCTTTAAGTTGTTTATAATAATGAGGCGGTACTTTGAGCTAAAACATTCTTATAATATACACCATAAGTAAAATTTAACTATTCTAAAGAAAGGTTGAACCTCTTTTTGTCGAGATGAATTATCGTCTGCGAAAATCTCTAATAGTTTGAGTAATTTTCAAAAACTCCAAAACTGCGGAAAAGCAAGCAAAATTAAGATTTTTAGACAGAAAACTTCAAAATAGACATTTAGCTTTAATCAAAATGCAGGAATACAAGAAAAATGGAAATTCTTTGTGAACAAAACTTTCTAAAACTGCAAGACTTGCATATACAAGTAGCTTTACTCAAAATGCTGAAAAGTAAGCGAAATTGAGATTTTCTGTAAACACAATTTTCGAAAACTCCAAAACTAAATTTTTGAAAACTCAAAATACAGAAATGCAACCAAAAATTATTGTAAGCAGAAAACCAATCTGTTTTAAAAGTACTAAATCGTTTTTGTCTACATTTATTTGTTTCAAAAATCAAAAATAGCAATTTACATTTCCTGAGGGGTGATTCGCCAAATATTTCAATCATCATTTGCTTCAGGGTACTTTTCTTGTATAAATTTTTAATTGTGAAATGTTTTGAATAATTGTGTTGTGTTCTAACATCCGGCGCATATAATTTTATTTAATTGAAAGAAAAAGTGACTAATAATGCAAATGATATTTATAGAAATAACTATACATACATACATGTACATATATATTACATTTGCATGTATAATTAGTACACATAAATATACTTTTATGTATATGATTACATTAAATTGTGGTAAACAAAAAAATATCTTATTATCTTAGCATATAAAATGAAAATACAATACAATTTGTGGTTTTCAAGTTCAAGGTGACTTGTGAATTGCTATTTCAGAAAATGAAGAAAATTAATGCAATATACTACAAATCGATTTCCTATCTTTCTAAGTATTATAAAACAAATTGCGGCAAAGAATAAAAGAATTAATAAATATTGTACAATGCTGACGAAATTGGACTGTTACGGGACACACTTAGCTTAGGCTGTAAAAAATGCGATTTTGTTAAATTAAAAAAATATAACTTTTTTTCATTTTTAAGGGTATACAATCGTAAGAATACACATAACAATTTTCGAAGAAAAATTAAATCTTTTTTGACAAATCTCCGACGTTGTTAAAAATAGTACTCCGCGACTGCAGCGATACTGCTGTTGATGAAAGCTGAAACAAAATTCGCACGAAGGATATTTTAAATTTTACCAAAAAATTTGTTAGTTTTGGGCTTTCCAAAACTCAACTTTTGTTCCGGTGAATAGTCTGGTGAACATTATGTCAAGAATTATATGCGGAACACGCCAAAAATATCATATAGTGATTGGTCGATTATTTTTCCCAACACTGTAGGTGCCGAGCTTGTCTATCAAGCAAATTTGATTTATTTATGTATTTTTGGGAATAACCCATTTAAGGGATTACATGGGTTTCCTCGAGTAAAAAACAGGCTTTTTTAACCATTTTTTCTCATATAAAAAATAAATATTTTACTGCAGTTTTTTTATTTTTACAAAATACACTATTAACAAAGAAATTTCGAAATTTTTGGAAAAAAATATTTCAAACTCGGCCATTGCGCCATTTCCGGTGACTCCTCGAAGAAAAGAGGCGCCCGCGTTGGCAGGAAAACTTTTTACAGGATCATCTAAAGTAAAAACAAAAATACGTGTTTTAATTTAAACCTTAACTTAGAACTTGAAGGAAGAAGAAAAAACAGAAAATTGGTAGACATTTTTACAAAAAATTTTAGTTTCAGTGAAATTTTCGCGACATTTTTTTGAAATAGTTGTAATCGAAAAGCAAAAATTCTTAGTTCAAGTCATTAAGTATGGTATCTCAAAGACCTGTGTAAAATTTAAGAAAGATCGTTTCAGTAGTTCTCGAGTTAACAAAATTCAAAAACACAGTTTCTAGAAAAACGCGTTTAGAGACGGCGCACTTAGCCTTGCTAGACTCGAGCGCACAAGTTCTTAAGGCTGTATCTCCGAAACTATTACTTTGATCAACTTAAAAATTTAGAAGAGTATTCTGGAAGTGTTGTAACCGCTTAAAGATAAACTGAAGAAGATATCTGAACTGAAGTGTTTTTCTTTATAAGTCTGTAACTCAACAATCAATTGAGATATCGATTTAAAATTTAAGTATGCTATTAATAACAGTATAAAATATCGAAATATAAAAAAATATTCACTTATACTTCACTAAGTATGTCTTTAAAATTACTAACTAAATTCAGTACCACTTGATTTTTATTTGCCCCGAAAACTGAATTTATTTCGCAATATAGCTCTTTAAGATGGTAATGAAAATAATAATAAATTTGCGAGAGGCAACACATTCTTAAATGAAGTGTATGATAAATCTGATTAATCGTTGAAATGATTATGCAGGTTAAATATGATGGAAATTGATTATATTGCCAAATATTGGATAGTCGATGAAAGTATTTTCGTATTTCTAATCAAACTTCAACATATTTTTTTATATTTATATTTTTAATAAATATGTGCCATTTTGGGCGACCACGTTTTGCCATTTTTTTGGTTAAATTAAGCTTAAAATCTCACTTTTCCAACACTATATAGTACGACACAAAGTGATTAGTAGCACTGGAGATATACGACTGCAACGACATCTATTGAGAAAATACGAAAAGACTTTTTCGACTATCCAATATTTTATTTTTATTTTTTAATATTCCCTTCAAATCTTTTTATGAAATAGTTAACGAAAATATTAATTAGTTCGGCATGTTTTCCATTGAAAAAATAATTAATTTTAAATAGTTTTGAAGCTGTTGGCAATCGCTACTTAAAATTATAGGTTATACACAAAAATGTTTTCTTCCTTTGTTCTGTAAAAAATCAAAACACTTCGAGAGCACAAAAATATATTTACAAATTTGTATTCTTCGAACTAATTATAATAAATCAACATACGGCATATTTTAATTATACAAGGTGCTTCAATAGCATATATTTTCATGTATAAAAATAAGTGTAGAACTGCGAGTGTATATATATTTAAATATTGTTATACGAATATTAACATGTAAATACTTACATACATGCATAAGTACATACATATATACATATATGGTAAATACAGCTAAAATGCGGTTAAATGATTTGCCTTTCAGTTACCTGTGAGTACCTGCGATAAAGTGACTTTGCCGCAAAGTGACTATTGATTCATGGCACGTTTTGTTGCCAACGCCTCATTGTTGCTATTTTAACTCGACAACATTTAATTTATATACTTTGCTACTTAACAACACACAGTGTGGCTGTGAGCAAAGCTATTACTTACGGTTGTAAAGAGATTTCTGTGCACATACATATGTGGATATATGTATGTATATATACATAATTGTAAATATAAATATGTATCTTAAAATAAATATTTATTTACCTGTTTAAGTAGGCAATTATTTTAATTAGTAAAAATATGACTACGCAAACAGTTTTTCAGCAAGTTTACTAAAGGATGCTTTATTAGAGGTACGAAAATATTGTTTAAAAATTGTGGAAATTTATCTCCAAAACTGTTGGTTTTGCAACAAATTAGTATTATACAATTTTTTGCTGAAATGTGCATCAGCGCTGAGCCCATTTTCGACTTAGTTAGGAAATAAGGTTTGAAGATCAAAAACGTAAGCAATTTTATTCCAAAAATTGTTGGAAAACTATTGAAAATAGTATATTTCCAAATTTAAGATGAAAATTTTGACTCGTTCGATTTCATTTTGATATCAAGGGGTGCTCTTAATGAAGTTTTTAAGGTTAGACGATTAAAAAATTAAACTTTTTTATTTCAAAAATTGTTGTAAAACTATTGAAAAATAGTATACTTCCAAATTTAAGATGAAAATTTTGACTCGTTCGATTTCATTTTGATATCAAGGGATGCTCTTAATGAAGTTTTTAAGGTTATACGATTAAAAAACTAAACTTTTTTATTCCAAAAATTGTTGTAAAACTATTGAAAAATAGTATACTTCCAAATTTAAGATGAAAATTTTGACTCGTTCGATTTCACTTTGATATTAAGGGGTGCTCTTAATGAAGTTTTTAAGGTTAGACGATTAAAAAATTAAACTTTTTTATTTCAAAAATTGTTGTAAAACTATTGAAAAATAGTATACTTCCAAATTTAAGATGAAAATTCCGACTCGTTCCATATTATTTCGTTATTAAGTGGTGCATTTTAGAAAAAAATTTTGAAATTTTCCTAAATTTTGAAATTTTCCTAAATTTTTTTTATTACTTATTGCATATTTCGATATGATATACCTAACAACTATACAAAAATACCATATGAAATTTTGAATCTGTATTTCAAATATTTTTTGAGTTATAAGCTTCGAAAATGTAGCTGATCAGTACATTAGGTGTATATTTATAGTCTTCGAATTTTCTGCAGTGATTACTAGAAAAACTACTCAATTATTCTCAAATTTTCTCTTCATGTACACGTTTTTTTAATTTATCCAAAATTGAATTTTGGCAGCCCAAAAATGATCAAAGTATTCAATAAAAATATTTTCTTTTTAAAACCGCCATTTTTCGATTTTTAATTTTTTTATATCGCCTGTGGATCATCGTACGGATAATATCTTCTAATAGAGCATATATTTTAATTTCCATCCAACGAGAAGGCTAGAATGACCACACAAACTAATTCACTCACAAAACCATTGAGAAAATGCTACACTAAGCCAATTTTCTGCATTAACAGATACATTTCATTAATATTTCGTTGTCTTATTACCAATAAAAATTCATTTAGCGCTTAAAAAACACCCTTTACCCATATATATAATTATATTACACACATTTTCATACATTTTTACCAACAATTCTGCTATCTCACCTTAAACCGGGCATTAATCTGGTGTACTTATGATAAAGAAATCTTTTTAAAACAAATCGCTTAGTTATTTATGAGCATTTAACTGCCTGACGACCTTTTTAGCATCTCCAACAGACTATTTCAGCTTATGAAATTGACAATGAAAAGCAATTGTCTGAATTTTCTGCAGTGTTGGAAGACAGTGATTTAGCATAGCTGAATATTTCATAAGTAAAAACGGAAATCCACTAACCGCATATGAGCATTTATATTTGTTTATACATACACATCGTCACCTAAAATGCAAAACAACGTATCATAAAGAAATCAAAAATCGCTGTGGAATATAATAACCATTATATAACCAATTTATAACCAATTTATAACCACTTTATAACCAAAACTTGAGTCAATATGAGTGTATGATAACCAATATATAACCATTTTATAACCACTTTATAACCAAAACTCAACTTTTGTTTCAATTTCAGTGGTTTTTATTATATCGTTTTTCCTTTTATGAGTGTCTGATAACCAATATATAACTATTTTGTAACCACTTTATAACCAAAACTCGAATTTTGTTTCGATTTGAGTGGTTTCAATTATATCGTTTTTCCTTCGCCTATATATTTATGAAAAGTGATGTTACGTTATTTTGCATTTAAGCTGACAATATGTATGTAAATTTGAAAATATCCCCAGAAAATATTTTGTTACGTATACGCCAACGCCAACGCCACTAGGTTTTGCTTTATAGGCAGATTAACAGCACTTTGGCGTTATATAGTCAGCATATAGTATTTATATACACACACATATACATATGTATGTACACTTCAAACTGCACTTAAAAAAAGCAAATAAATGTCATATGTGCCGTAAATTATTTATTTCGCTGTCATTATAAAATATTGCAAGAAACTGTCTAGCGTTATGAATAGCACGCTCGTGCACACGTTTCATTTGCGAAGTAAACACCTCACTTGTGATTACAAGTAACTCATTTCCATTACACTGACTGATTACAAGCAGCAAGAAACCAACAACAACAACATACGACTATGCAAAAGTATATAATAATAAAAAAGCTGAAATAAACAAATAAAACTAGAAGCTCAGTCGATTGTAAAGTCTCGTTGCAAATGTTTATTGCAAAAATGCATAAAATATTTTGGTTTGTATATATTATTTTTGAAATATGCATTTCTAATGCGCAAAAATGGGAAAATATTCGACGTAATTGTCAGAGACATATGTAAGTTGCAACAGTGTTACAATGAAATTGAGAGACCCTACCGCACTTGCTTGCGGTATGCACGTTGAGCAGTTACTTTCAGGAAATAAGTAATGTTAGGTTGATTCTCGATGGGATTGAGTTTCAGGAAATAGGTAAGGTTAGGCTTCTAACCCGATTCTCGATGACATTTCAAACTTGTTCAAATACACAACAAGTCCTAAGTTCAAAATAAAGTTGGGGACGGTAAGCGATATCGGTAAGTGTCAAACGGAGTGACTTAGCTTAAAATGCTTAGGTGATACTACCTCGTCACTCCCAGGCGAACTGAAGAAAATCTGCTTCGATGAGGTTAAGTAGCTCTGGTTCCTCCAGATGGAGCTCACACTTGAACTACTTAATATAGTCCTTTGTGAAGCCATAAAAATAGAATTCCTTTATCTAATCTTATAAGTCGACAAAGCGCTTTGAAGCCAATACAAATCTGCTTTGACGTTTAATTTCTATTCCCACCAGCTCAGTAGGATACCTAAAAGTGTGAACTCAAAAGTGTTAAGCATTGATCTGGCAAAAGTAGGGCAATCAAGAGTTAAGTGGGAGATGTTTCTATCATACAGCTTCCACAGCTGGCATCCGGTAAAAGGTGGACGCCGATAGGACAAAGACTTCTTAGAACCTCCACAAATAGGAATACCTAGCTTCATCTCTTGCGATTTACCTTGGAACAAAATAATCTTGCCAGAAAGCAAGAATCGATTGTAGTCTCCCACGGGCTCTCGCGAAACCCAGCTATCAGAACGCACGAAGAATATAGAGCACCGACCTGCTACAACTCTACTAAGAGCGGCGCAAAGATGCCTTTCCTTACCAACTCGTCAGCTTTGCAACTATCTGCAGTTCCACTGTGGCCTGGCACCCATACTAGTCTCATCATAAAATGATTCGATGCCATGAACAACGAGATTTGGTATTCCTCAAACCAGCCTTCAACGCCCGGTTAGTGAACTCAAGGCTGGTATCGCCGCCCTGCTAACTGAGTAGATAGTCAGCTGTCTAAAAGAGACTACATTCCGGAGCGGTAAATCTACCGCATGGCACCTCGTCTTTACAAATGCTACAATAGTCTGGAAACCTTGAATTGAAGTTCATAGAGAGTACCTCACAATATAACACACCACTAACCTTTCCTTTAAGCTTAAACCTTTTGTAACGAAAATTCAAAACCTCTCCTTAACCAACTTCTGCCCACCTATATCTCCCTGGAGGAAATGTGGGTCAAGAAACCCCCAGAGTTGGGTTTGGCGACTCCATGATTTAAAAAATCCGGTATGAAGTCAAAGCATGTGAAGATTTCTGAATGTTCAGACACATATTCACTAGGAAACCCATACTTTCTGAGTTTGATAGCAACTTTCATTCGCAGTTTCCGAGTGCATCTATGGCCGCAATTCATAGACACTTGCTGATGAGCGCGGCTTGTTAAACTCACTTAAGCTTACTTGAAGGTATGGTCTTTTCGTGGCTCCTCCACTGCGCAAAGGCTTTCTATCTAGACGATATCAAAAGAATCCTCGAGAATCCCAGCGGACGATCCCGACTAAAACTAGTTAGTAGTACCTTGCTAAGTTCAAGAATCTCTCCAGATCATCAAGAAAAGATTTACGTTCGATCCTTTAAAATCAGCTACCAAATTCGTTACCTAAAGATTTTTAACATATGCAATGTTTTCTCAACCTAAATCTAAAAGATAAAACCTTACAATGTCTTTAAAATTAGTCTAAATTACCATTCCTCATCTCTACTTCCAGGTCAGCTGATGCTGTTCTACACTATTTTCTACATCGTACTCGCCGGTTTATTTGCGATCTGCATGCAGGGTCTATTCGCCTCTCTGAGTGACAAAGAACCGACTTGGAAATTGGAAAGCTCATTGATTGGCACAAATCCCGGCTTAGGCTTTCGTCCACTGAGCGAGGAAACCGAACGCGGCTCGGTGATACAATTCGATACAAAGAAGCCAGTCGAAGGCGCCTATTGGACGGATTTGGTGGATCAGTTTCTTGAAAGTGAGTTACGCATATGCAGAATTTTTCATATTTTTTAACCAAAAAATACATATATATTTTTAACTTGACAGAATACCGCAGCACTGGTGAGAAGAAATACTGTAATTTCAATCAGACAAATGGTGTTAATAAGGTCTGTGTTGTCAATGTCGACAACTTTGGACCATGCTCTAAGGAAACCGGTTACGGTTATCAAAATGGACGTCCTTGCATTTTCTTGAAATTGAACAAAATTTTCAACTGGATGCCGGATTTCTATGAAAATGTAAAAACACTGCCCAGTGAAATGCCTTCTGATCTCAAAGAACACATTGGCAATTTAACTGAAATTGAGGTGAGTTATGGTTATGATTTATGAATAAAATTCCGGAAAGCGTATAATAAAGTAGAATTGAGAATTCTGTTATAAAAAAATTTCCCTATTCGCCTATTATCCCTACCTACATTTTCAGTGGCAGTGAGCCGGTTTCGATATGCTGTCATCTACGCCCATTTTCTTTTCAATTTATTTTCGCAATGAATTTTTCATCAGTCTACACCCAGAGCCAATATCCCTCTCCCGAAAGGCTTTTATGGGCCCGAGGTTTTATTTATTAAAAGGCCTGAGAGTAGCCCTGCTTTCAAATGGGTCTTTGCCCCTGCCTTTGGCGGAGTGCGATTCCGTCGTCCCGGAATGAGCCACCCGAGACGCTGTCCGATTTTAAAGTCGGTTTCGATATACTGACACCTACATCCGTTTTATTTTCACAATGAATTTTCAATCGGTTATTTCTCAGAGCTCCTATTCATCTCCCGGAAGGCCTTTGTAGGACCAAGGTTTTATTTGTTAAGAGGCCAAGGCAAAACATTCAGAGTCAACCTCAGACCCGGCCTCTCAATCTATATCTACAACATCAATTTGATAATATCGAGTGAGGAATATACCCTGAGGTCTTACAGGGTTTTCAAGGGATGGAGACGATCTCAGCATTAACTAGCCATTTCTGCAGGATGTCATCCTTACATACCGAGATGACAGAATATCTCGACACCAGTCCAGTGTTTAATCAACACGAAACTGTAGTCTTAGAACATAGTCGCTGATGCTAACTATCAGATTCGTGCTCAAATATTCCTCAGTAGTTTTTTCGAGACGTTAAGGCCACAAATCTTTTAGTATCTGCCAGGTTACATCGCGCGGAGGCGACCGACTTCAAGAGGCTTGAGTGCTAGAAAGGACCATTGCACTTTCCATAAATCAGAATTCAAGGGGGTTATCTTTACTAATATTCTCTTTAGGATAGAGAGATATTTTAATCTGCTATTATTGGGCCGTGTTCTTTATTTGTAACTGAGACTAGGTCAATATTAGGTTTTCATAATTTTTTCCTACCAAAAACTTAGTATTCAACAAAACTTTACATTAACTTCTTATATTCTTACTCCACGCAGCGCAAACAAATTTGGGTATCATGCAAAGGTCTGCACCCCATCGATGAGGAAAGTGTTGGCGAAATGAACTACTATCCCAGCCGTGGTTTCCCCACCTTCTACTATCCATACCTCAACCAACCTGGCTACCTTAGTCCACTGATTGCTGTACAATTTGAAAAACTGAAACAAAATCAACTGGTGAATATCGAGTGCCGCGCATGGGCCAAGAATATCATTTATAGCGGTAGCTTAAATGCACGAACCGGTTCGGTTACTTTCCAGCTGTTCGTCGATTAAATGCTGCGAAGCTGGATATACAATAGCAACAGCAACAATAAGAAGCTACAAAAACTATATTTGTAAAAAAAAAACACAACAGCGACTTCAAAAATATATACAAACACTTGTGGGGAGAGGAAAGGAGAGAAGAAAGATGCAAATTTGAAGGAATAGATGAGCGGATAGAAATTAATAGTTGAAAACAGTATGAAATGCAGTGAAACGCTTAAATAATGCTTATCTTTCTAACTCATCAAACAAATGTTTCTTAGAAACTCAGAGCAAGCGAAGAAAATATTTTTTAAAAGAGAGTCGCCAGAGTTGTTGCAGCGAGTATAAAGTAATTATTGAAGCGTTCAAAACCGTTATATAGCAAATATATTTTTAAACGAAAAAGTTTGCGCAGAAAAAGAAATGTGGTAAACGAATGTTACGTATTTTTTTTGTAATTTTAAGTTATTCAACCGAGTTAAAAATAAAATGTGTATATCTAAGCAAAATTAGAAAAATCAAAAAAAATCAAAAACTAAAGAATTTGTAAAAATTTTTAAAACCAAAAATCGAAACAAAAATTTATGTGTGAGCGCAAAGATTAAAACAAAGCTAAACAAAAAAAATCCATCTGAAAAACAAATTGAAAAGAAATTTCGCATGCGCGCTCACACTTATCCAAACAAACAAACACACACTCAGCATTGTATTGTATAATTCGCGGTTAAATATATTTATTTTCTCTTATATGAAATTACAAATTTTATAAGCAACAAAAATTGTATTAAAACTCGCATAAGCAAATGCAAAGAAAAAGCAAAGAAACAAGTTCTTAAAATCCTTAGAGTTGCATAAAAATTAGTAATAATTATCTGTAGATAATTTTAGTAAACTTTACACGCAGTTGCATGCTTTGTGTATGCACATTTGCGAGTTCCGTACCACACGCATCCACTTACAAACGTAACACTTACACACAAACACAAAATCCATACACATATACAAAAGCAAACACCAACAGCAGTGAGAGGCTGCTAATGAATAAATTAAATTTTTAACTCTTAATTTTGGTTTAGTCAAAAATAATGATGTACTTTCTAAGCTGAATTTATGAGTATTTATGTATGTATGTAAAAAGTTGTAAATTAATAATAATAATACAATAAAAATTATTTAAAAAAATATGAAATAAAAAATATTCTTTTGTTTACTGTATTGTGATGTTATAAATATATTCTAATATTTTTGTGGGCTTAAATTGAAATGAAATTTTCAAAAACTAATTTAATAATAATAATCAAAATAAATTTTTTAATATTTTTTTTTGTCGTATAAAAATGTTTAACGGAACTCTGAACTCCTTCCTCGAAACTGGATTCTTTACATTTAAATATTTTTACTTAATTTTCTTACATTATATTTTTTTCTATACAATTGAAAAATTTTAAACACTATTTAAAAAGTTTACAAAATTTTTCTATTTAAACTAAAAACTTGTAATTTTAAATACACTAATATAAAAACCTTTTTAATTTAGTAAATAAATGTTTACATTTTTATTTAAATTAATAAAAAAATTTTAAATTAATAAATTTAAAAATAAAATTTAAGTAAAATCAAAACTTTTTTTTTAAATTTTGTTAATTAAATTTATTTCTAAACAAATTTTCATAATAATAAATAAGTACATATCGATTACAATTTTTTTAATTTATACAGACGATTTTTTATAAATTAATTTAAAGAATTAAAAATTAAAAAAAAATTTGGCTAAATTAAAAAAACTATAATTAAATAAATTTAAATTTAAAAAAAATTTTGCTCAAATTAAAAAAATTATAATTAATTTTAAATATAGTAGTTTAAAAAAACTTTTGGTAAATAATTTTTAAAGCTTTTTTCTATTTTGAATTTTATTTTATTTATAAATTAAAAAAAAATTATTTAAATTATTATATTTTTGAACTTATTTTAATTTAACCAGAAAATTCTCTTTATATTTTTAATTGCGTTTTTTTTTAATAAATTAGTACATTTTAAGTTAAAAAAATTAAAAAAAAATGTGGGATGATTTAATTTGCGTCAATTATTTTTTTTTTAAATTTCGTTTTTTTCTAATTCAATTTTTTTAGTTAAATTTAAAAAATATATACATTTTTGTCAGTAAATTCTTTCCTAAGAAAATCAGCAGTTTACGAATAACGAACAAAATACAGTAACGAAATTTTTTAATAGTTATTAATAAAACTTTTGTTAAAATTATTTTGTTTTTCGTTTTGAAATTTTTTTTTCTAAGTTTTAATATCTATTTCGGAACCCATTTTTATAAAATAAATCATTATAATTAAAGTTTTTTAAATTAAACTAAATTTTAATATATGTATACCTCTATATTAAAATAAAAAAATGTTTTTAATTAAATTTTGTGAAATTAAATTTTTTGTAATTAATTCTTATAAATTAGATATTTTCGTAAATATTTTTTTCTTGTTAATTTTTTTCTGATTAAAAATTTTAAAATAAATTTAAAAATAACTTATTTCGCATAAATTTGTTTGTCTTTACAATAATAGCAGTTCAAAAAAATAAATTTCTTGAATGAAAACCAAAAATAACTTTTTTAATATTATTGTCGTTTTGAATTTTATAAACTTCTTCGAAAAATAATTTTAAAAAATTAGTGTGTGCTTCTAATTACCAAATTTAAGTTTTCATAATTTATTTATATAAAACTTTCGTCGAAATTAAATTTAAAAAAGAAAAAATTGCTTTGATTAAAATTTCGTAAATAGGCTTTTTTGAAATAAAGTTTCTGAAATTAAAATTAGATGAAATAGCTTTTGACTGTTCAATTTTTTTCTAATTAGATTTTTTTTATTACAATTAATTAAAATATATATTTTTTTGTAATTGGATTTATCTTAAACTAAATATAGATTAACTGAAAATTACAGTTTTTTTATTTAATACTTTTCTTTCGAAAACTTTTCGCGATTAATATTTTTCTAAGTAAGTTTTCTTAAATAACTTTTTATTTTTATTAAATTTTCTTAAATAAAATTTAACAGTACGTATTTTTCTCATTAAATTTTTTCATTTTAAGACTTTCGTCGAAATTTAATTTGATAAAAAAAATTAATTTGTTATAATTTCATAAATAATTGTCTTCTAATTAAAATTTCAGAAATTAAAATTTGGTAAAATAGTTTTTTTTTTTGTAATTAAATTTTTTTATGTACAATTACTTAAAATATAATTAAATTTTTTTCTTACTAAATTTGTGAATACAAAATTTAAGTAATGTAAAATATTTTCCCTAATTAAATCAAATTTAATTAATTTTTTTCTAATTAAGAATTCTTAAATTAAATGAATCAATCGTTTGCAATTACTACAGGATTTATTCTGCGTGTTTTTCAAATTTTTATTCAAAATCTATTTTCCCCTTTTCTGTTTTATTTTGTATTCACTTTGCAAAACTGCTTAATTTGCTTTTAGTTTTACTATTACCAGCTTTAAAAACGAAAAGTTCATCGCTCTTTAATTATACTTACACACACCAAGTGCAGTTACCGCACATAGTATTGCAAAAAAAATTTACTCAAAATGATATAACACCATATTACACAATTTTCAAACATACAATTAAAATTAAATAATGTTAAGTAAGTCCACAATAGTTCTTTGAATTAATTAAGTAAAATATTTATTTAGTTATTTCAAAAATTTGAAAAATTACAATTCATGTTATTTGTACAATATCGTAAAAATAAAATTTTAAATCCTGAAAATCTACAGGATATTTATTTGTTTGATATTTGCTTTTCTATGGTCTAAAGTTTAAGGTATTGTTGTTGTTACAATATCATTTGTGGCATTAATTACATACAGATGTTCACACTGAAGTAAATTCCCAAAAATTTACAGTTTTGAAAATCTTTCTACATTAAATTTTAATAAATATTTTTTTTTTTGTCAGATTTATTTTCTTAATTTTTGATTAAAAATAACAAAAATATTTAATTGTAGGATTGTATTAACAAAAAAAATTAAATCAGCCTCTTAGATATTTGGCTAACTTTAAGAATAACAAATAAACTGTTATCTTCGGTTGCACCTAATAGCATGGAAGGGTGTAAAGAAATCTTTTATTTAATCTATATATGCTATACCGGCCCGATCTGAGTTTACAGCATTGTCTTAATCTATAACCTATTCCAAATTTCGTGATGATATCTTTCCAAATCAAAAAGTTTTCCATTCAAGAACTTTATTTGGACCGATAGTTTATATGGCAGCTATATTTTATAGTAGCCTGATATCGGCAGGACCGATATATGAGCAGCTTTTTGGGGAGAAACCACCGCATGCTACATTTCAGATCGATATCTCAATGACTTCAAATAACTCTACAAGAAGTAGTCTAATGTTGTTAAATCACAACCTCTTGGAGGCCACTCAATGTCACCATTTCTTGAAATACTCTAATCTCCAAAATTTTCTCCCAACATTTCAGTTGTTGCACTTGCTGTGTGTCACGTTGCTCCGTTGTGTTAGAACCAGATGTTGTCAATATCAACTTGTTCCAACCGCATAAGAAATTGCATATCATCGATCTATACCGCTCTCCATTGACAGTTACGGTATCACCACCAGCTTCATTTCGAAAGAAGTACGGACCGGTGATCCATCCAGACCAAAAAGCACACCAAACTCTTAACTTAGGTGAGTGTAATCGTTGTTCAAGAATGATTTGTGGACTTTCTTCGCACCAGAACCGACAGTTTTGATTATTTACCGGTGAACTCAGATGAAAGCGAGCCTCATCGAAGATTATGATTTTCTTAAAAAAATCGTTATCGTTTTCAAGTGATTCCAAGGCAAAATCAGCAAACTCACGACTTCAGTTCTTGAGTGACAACAATTTTATATGGATGCGAGCCCAAATCCTTTGTGGTTGTGGTTTAAGACCATCCAAATTCTTGAGATCTTCTTGGAATCGACAAATTGCGGTGATCAGCAACTCTTGCTTGAACGACAACAATATTTTCATTACTTCGAACGGTTCTTTGTCTTACGAGTATTGGCACTTGAACATTGTAAAGAAAACATACGCTCGAAATTTTCAACAATTCGACGAATAGCAAGTATCGGTTGTCGATTATTACGTTCACAAAATAGCAAAAGCGCAAAAGTTGTAATTGGAGAACGATTATTTTAATAATAAAATTGAATAGTTTGTGAACGTTGTTCATGACGAAATTTTAGACATTACTGTTTGTAATGAAAAAAAATATTGAAAATAGCCGAAACGACACTTAGAAATCATATCAACCAAATTGGAAAACCCGGTATTTTACATATAGAACTTATTTGTATAGAACTAACTGACTATTGTAAATGAATTCCGTCTTCTTTTTGAAGTAGTTCAATACACAAAACTTTCGGAAATAATTACTATTTTGAATCTCAGCATTTTTTAATGCACTAAATGTACTGTTATCTATATTTTTCAGTGGACTTCGAAAAAGCGTTAATGGCAATACACTTTAATTAAAAATATCTCACTCATATTTTTCCCACACTCTCCTTTTACTTCAGCGTGAATTTCTGTAACGTGAAAAGTATATTTTCAAGTAGTACTAAGACTACTCCCACTTGAACTTCACTAAGGCCTACGAGCGCCTCACTCAAGTTATTTACTTTATTTTGGGTTATTTCGGAATAATTACAATAATTAAATGTTATCTTTTACTATTACTTAAAGCCTTTAAATTAGAACATGATTTTCACAGTTTTTCTTATAATATTTCACCATTACGATCAACATTTGTTAACTCATTTCGAAAAGTACAACAATTTCAGCTAACTTTTTAATATGTTTTTTTTTTTTTTGTTTAAAATACGCTTCACCTTCTCTTAGGAATTCAGTGGTGTGATTGTTAATTATTAATATAAAATGTCTATCATATAAGTAGGAATATCTTTGCATTTTAAAGTATTTATTTCAAATTTAATTTGCTCTGAAATATTTCATTTTCAAGAGATTGTTTCATCGTACAAACCAACAGGTACGAGGTATGAATAGCAGAACAATCATTTTGTGAGTTAGCTATAGACATACTATACATATGTGACCTGGTCTACGAAAAGGGAGCTAACGTGCGAAAACTAGTTATCACATCACATGAAAAAGCATCTCATCTTCCATCCGAATCAACTAAAAAGTGAAAATTGATTTTTTGACACCTAAGCCCCCTTTCCGTAGACTAGGTCACATATACTTAAGTACTCTTTGAAACTAAATTTCGAAATTCATATGAACTCAAGGCGTAATTACTATCACATAAACTAACTTTAAACGTTTTTTAACAAATTTCATTACTATTATACTCGTATAAAATTATATGTTTAGTCACATATTTTGTGGAATTTGGTCGAATATTTATATTTAAAAATCAATATCACTTCTTGAAAATTATTTAATAATAAAATTTTTAAAATGTCAAAAAAAATTTTCACTGGTCTAGTACTATCACACTTGTGTATGTTTCCATATGTTTCCACTGGTATCTTGCTGACGTCTTCATAATGAATTAGTTTGCTTTGTAAAAATTATAAGAAAGGTCTACTTGGTCTTGCCATAAATTCTGTTACAAAGTTTGCAATGTACCTGTATACAGTGAGGACGAATTCGGAGAAAAAAGTGCCGTTATCGTTTATTATAAATTGTATGCAGTGTGTGTACTCATATATAATAAAGAGTTTCGTGTTTGCTTTCGCTCATTAAAGGGTTACTTACAATTAGAACTTTCCAAAAATCGATCTTTTATTTTATTTTTTTTATGTACATAATGGGTTGTCAAAAAAGTATTGCTGTATTTTTATTGAATTTTTTTTTTTATTGAAATTGAAATGAATTTTTGATAACTCATACCCAGCTCTTGGCCGATGGTACGGCTGCTACTATGCCGGTCTCTTTCGACCAATTCAGCGATTTTATCGCAATTTTCAGGCCTTCCGGAGCGTGGCGCATCTTCGACCGCTTCTACACCAGAACGAAAACGTTGAAACCATCGTTGTGCGGTGGAAATGGAAACTTTATCGGGTCCGTAAACTGCGCAAATTTTATTGGCGGCTTGAGATGAATTTTTGCCTTTATCGTAGTAGTACTGTAAAATATGCCGCATTTTCTCTTTATTTTGCTCCATGTTTGCGACGCTATAACTCACGAACGACTTAAAAAAACGACAATCAATCAAACACGTGTTAGCGCGTGAAATGAGCTTTCCAAAAAGGTATAGCATGACCCGATGCGAAGAATAAAACTAGAACTACTCGCTTTCAGCGCCAACTAGCGATAATACCGCAAGACTTTTTTGACAAACATTATTTTTAAGAATACACACAGAAAATTTCATATCGTTCCGGTCAATATTTTCGAAGTTACACCCAAATTTGCAAAGGCGTTTCAGAGTGCTTAAAGGTGCAAGGTCGAACTTTAAGTGCGTTTTTTCCCAAAATGGTGTTTTCAAAGTTGGTGACCAACATTACTCAAAAAGGGCTGAACCGATTAGTCTCAAATTTTAGCAATTAATTAATTAAATTTTTTTTAGTAATTAATCCAAGATTTTTTCTCACCGAAAAATATTTTTTTATAAACAATTTAAGACCGAAATTTTGGTCACAAATCGATTTTTTTTTGAGAAACCGCTTTGCTTTACTAGATTTAACATTATTTTAACGAAATCTGTTCGGTTGTTTAATTGCAGAAGATCCAGTTCAGAGATATTATATGTATACTGATCTCCGCAAAACGTCTTTTTTGAGAGGAGCTCCCAGAGTTCAGCTGTAGTTCCTTTTCAAATAAATATTTTAATAATACAAATACTTAAAATGCAGTTGAAAGATAACATAATATGTGTACAAATTTTTTCTCAGCAAAAATCTAAAAAATTCACTTTTTTCAGCCTTCTAACTGTTTATAACCCAATAACAATGGAGTAGGGAGCTGAAGAAAATCGTTTTGGGATGATGGCTATATATACATACATATGTGTGGTGAAAGCGGATATGAAATTTATGAGCTACTCAAAAGAATTAATATTTCGGGAATGTTTGTTTACAGCACTTTTGTCCACGCTTGGTTCGAACCCATTCAGCCATAAAAACTTTTTACCTACGCATGCCCAGTAAATAGGAAATCAAAAAATTGTATCAAAGGAAATTAATATGGTGTATCGACTAGATCAATCTCAAGACGTATTCGAGATGATCTTCACATGAAAGCAACACACTTGAAGAGAATTGGGCTTAAGTATAAGTGACATTTCCAGTGCCACCCGCTCACTATCATCTACTTGTATTTACAGAATTCAGCGCCGAAAAAGTTTTTAATTAACAAAATTACACAATATTCGCAAAAGCTTTCAAAGAGTCAAAAACTTATATTCCAAGGTTTCAACGAGGTCACTGAAACATCCAGCTGTTGTTTGAAAGAGAGTCCCCTGTGAAGGACTTCTGTGAAAAAGGTCTTAAATATGAATTAAAAGTGTATCAGCACAATGTCTTAGAAGGCATGGCAAAACAGTTAAACAATATTCTGACCGATGGAGAATCTTTTAAGATATAAGGCTTCCACTCATCAGTGGCTTTAAAGCAATATTACTCGCTTCATAATTGCAGACAATTAGCCGTCTGGAAGTCCAGATTTGAATCAATTGAATTACAGCTTGCAGTCAGAGTTGTTTGGAGAATTTCAAAAAATTGTTAATACAAATATAAATTGTACGTGATGTTATTAATCAAAGACCAAACCTTTTGGAGCTTGTGTTTAAGCAAGAAGTGACCATTATAAATAAATTTTGTACATTATATGCGATGGTAACTAAAAATAACTTTGTTATCAAAACTATTACGGTGACATTTTTATAACGATCTAAACTTATAACAGAACTTATGGCAAGTCTAAGTATAAAGATAAATTTTAGCTTTAAAAATTCTCGAGAAATTTTGAATCTGTTATTTAATCTCAAATGCATCTATGGAAAATATATTGCTCAATCAAGAAGACATGGATATGTTATTGAATCTTAAATGAAATTATAGGCAAGGTTCTAATGATGTTAGAATTCAAAATCATATACCCCGATATGCTCTAAACATATTTGCTTTAGTATTCCGATAATAATCATGTAAGTAATACTATTATTTGCGGACAAGTTTTTATATAAACGCTTTCTCTGCGAAAATTTTCTCTCTCTCTCTCTCTCTCTCATTTCAACTTTCCATATCACAATTTCTTTTGATATTGCAAATTGTTTATAATATTATATGCTTTGATATTCATTCATTTCATTATCTCATATAAGCTTATATATATGTACCTAAGTGCATTAGGGTGCCACTTTCTTAAGTTATAAGCTTGCTTTTCTGTGTTCAATATTGACAGTCATTATCATTAGTAAATTAAATTTTCTTAAAAAAAATACCACACCCTAATGCATATTTAAAAAAAAGTACAGTGTTATCAACCACATGCCTTGCTTACTTGAATTATGCTTACACGAATTATTAAAAAGTTACCTAATATATAAATATTTATATATTTATATACATATGTATATATGAACATTAGGGCTATCCTCACTTATAACGTACTCACAATTACGCGTATAAGTAGGCAAATTGCAGCGAGCTTAATTAAAAACGAAACCTTTTGTTAGTTGGACCACCCTGTATACGCATAAATGCTTAAAAACTGATTTTGATTCCTTAAAAAGTTATTTTCGAAGTTCTTTGTTTTTTTCTAAGTCCATTTGTGAGCAGATTTTCGAAAATGCAATTTTTTATGCTCAAATATGAAATTAATGCAATTAAGAACACACCTAATGTATAAATATCCTTATTTATCTGCGTTTTTAAATGCTTAAATATGAAATATTTATAAATAAGGACACACCTAATGTACATGTATCCTTATTAGTTTTTCTTGAAACAATTAATAGTAAATTCTTCAAAAATACCATTTTTATGCTCAAATATGAAAAGTATACAAATAAGGACACACTTAATGTACATACATCATTATTTTTACATTTTTCTTAGAGCACTCAGTAAGCAAATTTTCGGAAATGCATTTTTTATGCACAGATATGGAACTTATACAAAATAGGACACCCCTAATCTACGAATATCATTATTGTTGCATTTTTCTTTAGACCAATTAGTAACAAAATTTTAGAAATTGTAATTTTTCATGCTCAAATATGAATTATATACAAATAAGGACACCCCTAATGGACATGTTTCCTTAGGTTTACATTTTTCCATAGAGCAATTATTTGCAAATTCTTCGAAAATGCAATTTTCTCTACACGAACATGATTAATAAACAAAAAAGGATACCCCTAATGCATATATGTACATATATAATTATGTTATAAGTTAACAGTATATATTAATTTTAACGTTTTCTTTTACTAATATTTCCGTTACAAATATAATTAATATTAATTTTAATAGAATTTAACTAACTACTGGAAAGTTGGAGTTAATATACTATGGTTAACGGTAAAAACAACTCAGGACACTTTCGCGCCCCATGAATCGGTTTCATGGTACATGCGCAATATGTTATCCTTGATGAGTTTGGTTTTCTCTGCAAAGAATGGTTAGTGTAGAGTAGGATTTATTCACGACAAACCTTAGGTACTCACCCTTTGATAAAGTATGGCTTGCCGTTGCCGATTGTTTCTTCAAAAATTCTAGGCACATATCTTGAGGTAGGCCCAATGAGTGCATATTACAAGTAAAGGCCCTGGAAGTATTCACAATTATGTAGTAAATATGAACTTAATATTTAGACACTCGATCAAATCCACTCACCCCAGTTGTCGAAACACAATATTCTCGATGGAATGCGGATCGAGATGTGCGTGCTGCTTATCAGCGGCTGCTGCAGCGCTCGACGCACCCATCAAAGCTGTCGACTCGGCCGAAGCACCAGCACCACCAACTGCGGACGTGTCTTCGGCACTGGTCTGTGAAGCGGATTTCTTCGTCGACTGCACCTTTAAGGCCACAATATTACCATGATGTGAGGAACTGGACGTGGAAGCGATTTCCCCATCAATCGGTGCATCCGTTAACAACGCGTTCTCATTCGTTACCTCAGCTGGCGAATTCTCATGCATACTCGACTCAACCGCTATCTTTGTTGTGAACTGCGCTTTGTTGCGCTGCTTCCTTTCGGCGCGCCGCTTACGCATCGCCAAACGATGGTCACGTTCACTTTGCACAGCTTCGAAGAATGCGGCACCCCAAAAACGTTGACTATACCATATCGGTTGCTGACGCATGAAAATGTAAAGATACTGGCGATACGGTTCACAGCCAGGAACTTCAACTGTAGAGTTTAAAATAAATATTAAGTTCCTAGTCATGTTAGAAAAGTACAAAACGCATACTCACTTTCATTGTAGAACATAAAGCAAGTATTCATGATTAACGCTGCCGGCGCATAGTCTTCACTCTCACCGCACTCAAATAAGACGATGGCAAAATATTGTACCAGCGAATGGAAGGTCACCTCATCTACACGCTTTGATTTGGCTTTCTGCTCGAGCAAGAAACGTGTAAACCACTGTCGTCCCGCATCGATACGTGCCAATGCGCCAAACTCTGCCTTCAATTCCAGTCCAATCGCCGAGGCATTCGTGAAAAGCACTTCTATGAAACGTTTCATAAACTCCTTGATCGGTTCCTCGCCAGCGCGGCAGTCCAAACTGATGGATGATGCCCATGACGGTACTGAATTTTGTGACTCCGAACGTATAAAATTACGCCAATCGGTAGATTCAATGCTTGGACTCGCTTGTACATCGGGATCGTCACGCAAACTGGTCACAGTGCTGCTATTCGAGTTGCGACTGCGTGGCGGCACCGCCATACTGGTGCCCGATTGTGTCATAGCTGGTATATCCATATGCAGGTGAGTGGGATGGTTGCGCTGTTCAGTGGAATTGCCGCATTCACGATCCGAGGGTGGTTGCACATCGATTTGCGGTGCGCTGGCATTTACGCTCAACAAATCGGTAATGCGTGATAAATCTCTTTGTATGTCGAGTTCACTGCGCCTTGCGCCGGGTATGGCGCGTCCGGGTCGCCCATAACCACCGGAATGACGTGACTCGATGGAATTCGAGCGTGTAGTGCTGCTAACATGCGAACGATTGACAGGCGGTGAGTATGAAGACGATGTGGAGCTGGAAGTTGAGGAACTGGAATCGGAACGCTTGTTTTTGTCACGTGCACTGGCGCGGGCAGCCTCCAAGCGAGGTCCTATAAAATTAGATTTCAAAATATGTTGCGAATTTAACGAAATTAACTGTTATACTCACTAGGTGCTAAGTTGGGATATCGAAACCGTCCTGATATGATCTCTTCATGTGCCCGTCGCGCCTTAATGCGTCGAAACTCATAATCTATTTTCGTATAGTCAATGGTCTCGTCAACTGTGTTAGAAACAAATACAATTTAATCTCAAAGCAGCAAGCAAATATTATAGCTTTCATGCTTACATGTAGGAACCTCCTCGTCATCATCACAATACTCCGATTCGCTGGAGCTAATGCTAAGCGTAAGCTGAAAAAGACAAATTCGAGAGTATAAAGTTATATTTATAGGTTCTTATGTCAGGGTTTGTATAAAAGTACTATTAAAGGCTCTATTACTTTGTATTATTTATGAAGGTCAAATTTGCTTCTCAAACTAAGTAATAATCCAGCTCACATATAGAACAAGTTATTATTGTTGTAGTGAACAAATTCACCAAATATTATTCCAGAATGCTGTCGAGTTGAAATTTATCACCTATTAGGACTACGAGCCCTTATAACCGAACGTCATGCCAATGTATGGAGCTCATAACTGGGCTTACCTATGAATGAAAGTGTAAGGAATCCAACAAAAGTCAGTTTGTCTTGGAATTAGCAACATTCTTGCTGGACAAATCCGGTGAAATACTCATTACTGCAAGAAAATTTTCTTGACACTGAAAGACTTATCCAATAAACCATCATTTCAGCGGCTGTATTTAAAGTACAAAACAAGTAAAGTAAGTTAGAGAATAAAATTCCCTTGAAAAAAGATAACAGAGACTACGAACTTGTTCTAGAAACCGAAAGAATATATAGGCAAACATGCCTCACAAACAAAGTCTTCATAAGCTTGAGCCTAGGTTAGAAAAAAGTGATATTAATATATCTGATGAGTCGACGTTACGAGTTCTCGAGGGAAAGGTTCAACGTAAGATTTATGGTCCTTTGCGCATAGGCCACGGCGAATGTCGCATTCGATGGAAGCTGTATGAGATATACGACGACACTGTCGGTGAAAGCAGAAGAAGAGGTAGACATCCAATCCGTTGGAGAAAGGTATCTCGAATTGGCGCCAAATTGCAAAAAGAAAAAATACTGGCGCTCTGTTGTTAATTCGGCTATAATCGCGTAAGCGCTGTCTATGCCATAAAAGAAGAAGAAGACATCCTGATATTCGAGGCCATTATTTCACAGACATTGATGAGACACTGTTTTTCGAAAAAATGTAGTGATTTTGGAAGCAATCGTGCTTTCATTTTACTTAGGCCCAAATGATCTTTGAAAATAGTTTTCATTGATCCTTCCGATATTCCAACGACACCAGTAAGATATTTGATAGCTAAACGTCGATTCTCAAGCACCAGTCTCACAAAAATTTGTTTAAATATATTCCCTTAAGTCTGGAGGAATTCCCGATAGTTTAAAACGTAATCTATTTTCGAATTACTGACTATACTCGACTATAAACCCACATACGATCGCATTTCATAGAGAGCCTAGCAATAGCAATACTAACCAGAAATATTTGCCATAATTTCTAAAGAGTTTAGTACTTCATATTCTCATAACAATACTTGAAATTTCGAAGATTATCAGGCAAATTAAGATGACGTCTTCCTACGCACTAGATTAAGAAGATTGCATTGAACTAAACAGCATCCTTTCTAACACAATATTACTAACACACTCATAAAATAGTGAATCAATAACCATTACCTTATTTGCTTCCTTTGACTAAATATTTAACTAATCGCTTACAGTCATAACCACACAACTGGAAGCACATGGTTCTAGGCAACCAGTTTGAATGCACACCCACTTTCTGCCTCCTTCTTCCTCACCTTCACTCTGCTGACACAGCCAAACATACATACATAATTCTTTAACATGAACTTAACCCAGATGTGCCAATGCACAATGGCCTCGACAATGGCACAATCGAATTGTGTGGCAACAGCAAATGCCAACAAACATAGCTGAATGTCCTAAAAAAAACAGCATAAAAACAACAAAAATCAAAGAGCGACAGAACATATTTAAAAAAAAGCAAAAGTAATATTCTACATTCCGGTCTGTCGGTTGGACTTGTTTGGCGCCCCTGAACTTAACCATGGTGCAGTCCACACATACATGCACACACACATGCAGAGTAGTGACACTGGCGCTTGTGAGCTTTGGCTGTGGCTGCAGTGGTGGGTAGGCTGCTCGAATTGCCGCAATCGGTCGATGTCACAGCGGGTGACAATCGAGGTAAATGTTAAGCGTTATTGAATGATGTCAAGCATATTTTATGCAACTGTGTGGGTGTATTGGTCACACCACCGCAAGTTATTAAAGAGAAAATAGTATCAAACGAAACTAAAATAATCCATAAAGCCAGTGGTTTACGCAAACATATTTAGCGATTCAAGTACAGTAGTGTGTGAAAAAATGGACTTAGTAAAAACTTTTTCGTGTTTAATTTAAGTTCGAAAGTATTTGAAAAATATTATGTCTTTATAAAATTTTTGAAAATCCTGATTAATTGTACAGTAGTGTGTGAAAAAATGCACTTTGTAAAAAAATGTTCGTGTATCGCTTAAGTACGAAAATATTTGAAAAATACCATGCCTTCACAAAATATTTGAAATTCCCGAATAATTGTACAGTAGTGTGTGAAAAAATGCACTTTGTAAAAACTTTTTCGTGTTTAATTTAAGTTCGAAAGTATTTGAAAAATATTATGTCTTCATAAAATTTTTGAAAATCCTGATTAATTGTACAGTAGTGTGTGAAAAAACAGTACTTGGTAAAAACTTTTTCGTGTTTCATTTGAGTACGAAAATATTTGAAAAATACCATGCCTTCACAAAATATTTGAAATTCCTGAATGTACAGTAATGTGTGAAAAAATGCACTTTGTAAAAAAATGTACGTGTATCGCTTAAGTACGAAAATATTTGAAAAATACCTTCACAAAATATTTGAAATTCCCGAATAATTATAAAGTAGTGTGTGTAAAAATGCGCTTTGTAAAAAAATTTTCGTGTAAATTTAAAATCGAAAATATTTGAAAAATATCCTTGTAAAATGTTTAAAATTTCTGTACAATTGACCTCACATAACTTAAAAATATGGTTAGATGAGGTTAAGCTAGAGATGAGTCTAAAGAATGGTGGTGTCTGTAGAAAAGAGAGACGGCAGGCAGCGATTGACAAAAATACTTGTAAAGTTATGATGCTACCGTTAGCTCCAAATATGTAGCTACCACAGCCTCAGTTCCAAGGCTTATCCACAGAAAACTATATAAACACCCAGAAACTATCAGTGGCATGTTTAATGACAGCTGTCAAAATTCCTTATTGTATAACATCTAGACTTCATATTTACTAAGTAAAATCATTCAAGCTGGACCTGTGGATCTCTATTAGTTCGGTACGGCCTTCATAATGGCAGTACTTATAAAGTTCTCAGCGCTAGAGACTTAATCGACCTTTTTATTTGTAAGCAGTACCCTGAACATAAGAATTTCTTGGGTTAGATGGTACCTATTACATTAATTTGGTACTTGGCTGCCAATCCGGTGCAGTACTTTTGATATGGAATCCACAAATTGCCAGAAGTATGGGAAAAGGTTATAGCTTCAGTTGAGTAATAATTTCAATGATACTTTAAACATGAATTTCATAAATGTATGTTCAAAATGTGAAAACCCGTACCAATGTAGTTATGGACCCCAGAAATTACCTGGGAATAAATACCCATAGGACTTGCTGAGGAAATCGAAACAAACCGAGTAAGGTGCCGAACTAATTTGGTTTCAGTCTTTGCTGTTAAGCTGAGCTGAGCAAGCAAACTTTCCTCCCTGCATTCATCTTAAATATGAAAGCCCCTAGCAATTAAGCTAACTAAGCTATCTTCCTGCACTCATCGTTAGTATGAAAGCTCCTAACAGTTCTGGCACCAACTCAACTTGGGAAAGAGTAACATTTAAAACCTTCACTGATAGTTTATAGGCGCTGGAAGACCATGAGGTTGGGTAAAAGGAATGTTTATAGGAAGAATAAGGTCTTTCTTGATGTCATTTCTGGGTACTTCAGGGACACATTACACAGCTGTAGATACTTTACTAGCAGTCGATACTCCTAACAGTTCTGGCACCAACTCAACTCATCTATGTATGGAGTGCGACTTCAATCAACAAGTAATATTGAAAAACTGCACTGACAGTTCGAAGGCGCTTAGAAGACCTTGCGGTTGTGGAATAGAAATGTTTATAAGGATAGTAATGTTTAGAGGTCTTTCTTGACGTCTTGTCTGTGAAATACTGAGACACATTTCTCGTTGGTATTAAGCTGCAATGGAATTTATTGATGGATGAAAATGCCGTGTGGTCAGTTTACTATCGTCTATAAAGTTTTAGCTTAGAGCTCTATGCTCCTTTAGATTTTCATGTAAAAAGGGAAGCAAGGGTATTAATGGTAACTATAGAATCCACAAAATATTCGGAATAGGCAGACGCTGTTGAACAACTAGCTTCAGTGCGACTACGAGATCCCTCTGGTCTAGTACAGAATACAGGAGATCCACTGGATTACTTGCTCATAGTGAAGTTTTTCTTGCCGCATTTTTAGGAGATCTTACTGATCATTGACCAGTAGGCGAGTGTGCGTAACGATGAAAATTTTGTCGGACGCTTAAGGCCAGCTTGATTTGGACGAGTCGAGCTGAACATTTTTCCGGACTGTCAATATTGTGTGAGGTATAAGGTGAGGTAGAAACATCCATCCATCAAGACTTTTGCAAGTTGAATTATATCGGCGGTCATATATTCGGCGAGTCTGGCGATATCAGCAATCTTAACAAATTTGAAAGTATTCGACGCAGTACCCGCCGGGCGAAGCAGAGGAAGAGGAGGAAGGACCTGGCTTCACTTGGAATATCCAATTGGCGCTACTTAGCGAAAAGAAGAAACGACTAGCGCGCTGTTGTTAACTCGGCTATAATCGCGTGAGCGGTGTCTACGCCAATAAAGAAGAAGAAGAAGAACCTGTCAGTCAATATTTGAGATCACAAACGGCGTTCTCAGCAGACCAAGTGGGACGGTGGGATCCGTTTTTGGAGCCGTTCTTGGACCACCTTAGATCTGGAAACTGTCTTTGAATCGAAATTTTAACCGAGTTAGGTAGGTAGATAACGCATGTAAGACCTTTAGTAGGCGCATTTTGAAACCACTGGTTCTAAAATCGCCTCTCAACCTAACCTAACGCACTTAGTCACTAAAAAAATAAAATGGAGTAATATAAACAAAATTTATGATAAATATCCAATATTTCAAAATTTCCTACGTGTTGGTTCTTTAAGTAAAATATCTCGCACTCACCTTATTCGAAATACCGTTAAGCAGCTCATTGCTATTCCCAAGCACCGTTAGAAATTTCGACTTCAATATACCAATGCCGGGAGTGCGGCCCATAAAGCTTTTGATTTTCGAGCGTTCGCCACCCGGCGGCGTAGGCGGACAGGTATTCAGGTCCACCATCTTTTTGCTGCTGCTGTTGTTGTTGTTATGCTTGTTGTTCAGCATTCACACCAGGCGCTGCACTTAATTAATTGCTCATACGCCGTGTAGGCGCGCGGTAGTAAGCTGGTGTGCGACCTTGTGCTGCATAAATGCATGCGTTTTTTGTTGTTTTTTTTTATAAAACTTTTTTGTTGTTGTTGCTGTTATTAATTTTTTCTTTGCTACAATTATGCGTTAAGCAGTTAAAATGGACAATTTTTTTATATGTATTATTTTATTTTTTCTGTGTTGTAAATACGCGCACGTGTTTATATATTTTTCTATTTTGAATTGCTTTTTTGCTAAGTAATTTTAATTAAATATTTAAAACGTTAGCACAAATTGCACAACATTTTTGGTCAGCTGCACATATCCATATGGTAAACGCTCGTCGACCAACTGCTGTGAGTGTCGTGTGTATTACGTTATCGGCATAAAATTGCGGCGTCGGCGGCTGGCGGCGTGGCAAGAGTTGGTGGCGGAATGCGATAGCAAACGCGTATATGCAAATATGCGACTGCAGAGGCATGCCACACAGCGCACACTAACGCACTATTGTTTAGCGCGCTTATGTGTGTGTGAGTGTGTGCGTTCGCCTTTGTGTTACTTAGGTATGTTTATGGGCCAGCAGCAGCATTACCGTTGTTTATTGTTGATGTTATATCGATTTTTTCCGCTGCAGCTACACACGCACGCATACGTATAGCGGACTTCATATGCTGTCTTCACCGTTATGACTGTCTACGCGTGTGTTTGTGTGGCTTTTTTGTATATTTGCAGGCCTCCACGGCGGTACATGGCCAGATATTTCGTCAAAAGTGCTGCTGAATTGAAATTTTTTTTTGCTGCTTTGGGCAATTCTTTGAAGGTTATAATTTGGCAAGCAACGGACACGCCTACCAAGGTTGTACGACTGCTGCGTGGAGTGCAATAAAAAGTTCGCTGGTATATAATGGTTAGCGGGGTGAAGCGTCAGCAGCTTAATTAACACATGACACAGCGGGGCGTTTTAGCGCAATGTTTTTTGGAAAATATATATAATTTTTGCTGGAAACCCACCCAAATTGGATAGCAAGCTTTGGTTCTTACTTATGTGCGTTAATTTTTTTTCAAATTTTGGTGTTTTAATGATATTTTTTAACTTTTGTTATTATTGCTTCAAAATACTTTTTTTGATAATTTTTTGAATATATTTTTTTATTGAAATTTTTACTTTATATTTAATTTTTTAATTTTTTTTAGTTATTTATTTTTATTATTTTTTTTACTTAGTTTTATTATTTTTTCATTAAAAAAATTGTTTATAAATTTTTACCATTTTTTTTTAATATTTACTTTTATTATTTTTTTCTGCTTTTCATTCATTCATTCATTTTTTTAAATTATTTTATTTATTTTTTTAATTATTTTATTTTTTTGAATAATAAAATTTTCATTTTTTTATTAATTTAGTTTTCTTTTTTTTTGTATTAACTTTTTTTTTGCTTTAATTAATTTTTTTAATTATTATTTTTAATTTTTTTTCATTATTTTATTTTTTTGATTTATCTATTTTTGTTATTATTTCTTTGTTTAATTACTTTGCTATAACTTTATTTTAAAATATTTTGTTTGTTTTAATTATATATTTTTGTTTATTTTTTAATGTTTAATGTTTATTTTTTTTAATCATTTTTTGCTTTAATTAAAATTTATTTATTGTTAATTTTTTATTATTTATTTTCATAATTTTTTTAATTTTATTTATATTTTTAATATTAAAAAATTTTTAATACTTTTTTTTCCACTGCGCTGCCTAACTGCACTCACACACTTTTATTGCTAATAGCCAAGGCACTTTTTAGACGCACGCTTCTACATCAAATAAGCAAAAAATATCAATAAACCGCAGGAAAATATTTTTCTCTTACTTTCCCTCACCAAAAAATATTAAATTAATTTCCACAGCAAACTTAACACCACTTCACTGCGGATTTCCAATTTGACTGCAGCTTTTACACAACTCGCTGTTGCAGCAACACTGGCTGGCATTCGCCGCGCTCGACAAGGCTAAGCTGACTGCCAGCGCTACAATTGTACTCACGGCAATGTCCTTCGGTGCTGTACACGCCTCCAGCACAGCGTATAGCAACAAAAGTCGCGCCTTTCACGCTGCTGCCGAAAAACTATGCGGTCAGCGAGTGTGGGCAGCGTGTGAAATCAATGCCAACTTTTAGGCGCGTTAAATGCGCTCGCCGCACAATGGCCGAAGACAGCCTGACAAACGAGTGAAGTTACGAGCAAGTGGCGTAAATAAGTAATACCGGAGAGCGAATGGGCGTCGTATCCCAAAAAGAGAGAGTGAGAAAGCGAGAGTGAGCATCAGCGAAAGCGCTTTGAAAGCATAGAAATCTAGAGAGTACCAGCGTGAGTTAGTTAGAGCGCGCCCTACCAGCACTCAAAAACTCTCCTAAGCAAACATAATTTCTTAATTTCCACACACATTTCCTTAAAACACATACACAAATGCACGAGCATGTCATCGTGTAGGCGCGTCTACACGGCGTATGTGCAACATTTTGTTTGTTTACAGCGCGCCATCAGCTGTTTCGAAGCTTTTGCCTCACACCGGCTGGCATTTTTCGCAGCTTTCCTTTATTTACACTGCTCACTTAGGTGCTTATGCGCTCTTGTCGTGCGCTCATTTTGGCAGCGCTCTTGCTTCGCTGTGTTTTCAAGGCGAAAACTGCATTTTTTTGCCACAATTTTCTTTTACGCAGCTTCATGCTCACATCGTGCTAGCGCTCTTTTCTAAACTTTTTATTACCTGGTCTTTCGTTCCGCTAGTTGACATCAGCATTTTCTTCGTTTTGTTTACATTAGCGATTTCGAAAGCCGGAAGCAACAAATGCGCATGTGTTTTGTTTGTAGCTTTGTACGTTTGTTGCTGTTAATTTTGTTAATTGCGGCAAATTCGGCTTAATTCGCTGCAATGAATATGAAATTTCCGTTACACGTGCATACATATGCATATATAAGTATATCGAAGAGCGAGTGTATAGCGTTGATGTTGATGTATGCATGTGTGTGTTGATATAAATATTAAATGAAACCAAGAAAACTGTAATTATTACTATATTTTCTAAAATTGATTTTCTCTAATAATACACAAACTAATGCAGAAGTCTTTAAAACAGATGAAAGAGCAAGAAATTCTTAGTAGGTTGAAACTCATTGGAAATGAAAGATAAAATAACATATGTACACTAAAGGAACAACTAAGGAAGGGCTAAGCTCGGGTGCAACTAGCAAGAATCAAAGTCAGGGAAACATCTTATCTTATTGTAAAACGTCAACCAGAGGATCGGAATCTAACAATTTTATACATACATGTACTTTATATCTTATATAAAATTGCACTACACTGACCGACATATTCAACATAAGGTTTATTAGAAAAACGGAAACGGGTTGGAATAGTATCGGACCAAATCATGCTACACGTGGTGGCTTTTTCTGTGTTCACATACCGGCGAGAGATATGTGGATAGGGAGAAGAAGCGTAGTCAGCTTTGTCGTCGAAGCTGGGTGGGCTGGTTTTAGGGAGAGCTTACTGTAAGGAGCGGCTCGTCAATCTTGCTTCAAGCTACCGATCCGCAGTAGTTTTTTTCTGGAAAAATTGGCTCATATAAAGATGGTAGTAGACTAACTGCTACCAAGTGCAGCCTCTTTCAGAGAGGTGTATATTCACTCCAACAGCTTTCAAAGTTATTCGAGAAGTATCTCTCCTCACCAGAAATAGCATCAAGTTACTTCATTATCAGGCTCATTTGGGTGCCGGTCATCGCGGAATCGCTGACAGCTACACAGCCGATGAGCTAAGAAGAGGTGCTCCGATAACATCAGTGTGGGACCGAGTTGAATCTCCGGTTTCAACTTTCGTTCTAGCACTGGACTACTACTAGAATATAAATATAAAATATCCTGTTTTTAATGAGAATCTTGCTTTCAAAAATAATTCGCATCCTCTCCGAAACAATGATGTCGTAAAATTTCCAGAATTGGGTACAATCAACCAGTGAAAGTGAAACATCTACTTAAAAAATAAAAAATCAACAAAATTATTTTCTTGAAATATACTCTATATATATGTATATGATTGTAAATAAACTCTAAATTGGTACTCATATTTGCTCTTAGAAAAATTGATACTCATATTTGCTCTTAGAAAATATGAGTATCAATTTAGAGTTTATTCACAATTATTTGCTCCTTTCGATAATTATGGCGAGAAACAGGGAGATCTAAAAGACCAGTGTTATCTTTCTTTGGGTCTTCAATAAAAGAAGATAAAGATGTCAAATCCATATGACAATTACTGAACAAATCTTCGGAATAATATTTTTCAAGAGGGTCTTTACAAGTTACCGTAATTCTAGGAATTCGTGGTTTCTGAAGCAAAACAAAAAACGGCACCACAACGTAAAGGCATATGTCCTTCGATTAAATTCATTTTTTAATAACGTTCTGCTGAAACTGTAAAGTTAAAACATTGGCTGTGTTCGAAGATACCTCACTTCAAACCGGCTGAAGGTTGATAATTCGCAAAGGTAATGTCCTGTAATGTCATCATCCTCTGCACATACTTTGTATTCTGTCGACGCCACTTTACCAAGTTTCTGATGTTGTGATCTCAGAGGTAGATGCCCTGATGTACCGCTACAATGTTAATTAATGTCCTCTTGCCTAAAAGTAGAAACTTTACTTATACCCTGTCCATCATCAACATAACACCAAAGTAGTTTTCTCGTATGCTCTGTGTTACTAGCGTTCTAAAGTGTTCCTCTAGAGTCCACTACTTCAAGCAACTTTTAAAGCATTCCTGACTGCAACATTTCTATATGACCGAGGTGATATTTAGCGATTTACCCACTAATAATAGTATAGTTATTAACTTCTGTCATAACATTTAGCAGAAAGACTTAGTAAAATCTTTAATTGCCGCTTGGCTATACACCAGACGGTTAATGCGCTCGCTAGCTAAAGCATAACCCCACGTGGGCCTTCAGTTAGACAACGTCCGGAAATACTGTTGTACGACTTTTACTCATATAGTTTAAAGCCAGTCTCAGTAATGGATTCCAGGATTCCAGCTTTGAAATCTCAGTGAATACATAAATTTCACCGTCGAAACGGTCAAACACAGAACCATAGATCCATTATTATCTATTGGAAATTATAAACGTGGTGTTTAACTCCCCAGAAAAGTAAGAGCTCACAGTCTAACACATTTAGTTTCAAATACATTGAGAACGGCGCAAAATTAATGAAATCTCATTTGAAGAACAAGCGATCACGCGTAAGCTAGTAGTCTCACACGTCTAAATTCAGTAACCAGTTGACATCAGTTTCAGCCAACTCAACCACTTTCAGATCCCCTTGGACAACAAAAAGTTGTTGGGAAAAAGTTATGTTTTTAAGTTACCATTTTGAAACAAACTTCAGTTTTTTCCTAAAAACTTTAACTTTTTTAAGTGGCTGGCAAAAAAAACATAACGATATACATATCAATAAAAATAATCTTGATTTCGAGGGAACCACGTCCACATTTACGGAGCTAGCAAACAACCCCGCATATTTATGCATTTCAAATTCCTGAAATTATATTGATTACTTGTTTCAAATTCTTGTCTGCATTTTATACAGCTGCCAAATCACATACTGAATAATAGGCGCCGAAAATTCTGGCTAAAAGAGAGTCAACAATAACAAACCATCTAAACAAATGGAACAACTTTTGAGTGAAATGCAGCCAGCCTTTTGTTTGTTTTTGTTTATGTACGAAGCTTTCATTAGTATATACAATGTTCATAGAAATAAAACAACAAAATTAATAAACACACTGCATGAATGCATTCATTGATTAATTAACTTATGGAAATAGCATATAGATTAAAAAGAAGGCGTATTCACGCATAGACATAAACTATAATGACAATAAAAAATTACAAAACAACCAAACCGATAATAGAACACTTCATCAAGCTTTCAGGTAATGGTGTCAGGGTTCTCATATCCAAAAACTTAAACGGAAACGCTGATAGAAGAGAAATAAACAATAAACTAATGCAATAAATATATTGAATGCAATAAAAAATATTCATCTCATCTAAGCTTTTATTTCTACTTAAATTTTTCACTAGCACAAATCTAAGTAGGTAGAATCACTAATAAAAGTAAATAAATGCAGTTCAGTTTAAAGGAAAAATGTTTACAAATATACGTAAATTCATATGTTTGATGATTACAAGTATTTTGCTCTCAATCTACGAAATATTTTTATAGTAACAACTGAAGAGGTAGTTAGGTCAACTGGAAACTCTGCGCTTACAAGTATTTTGAGATATAATTTTTGTCTTACTATAATTCTCCGAGAGATAAAGTAGAGGGTATTTTCATAGGGTCGCTACAAAAGTAGATCGATATGGACAGCAAACAACGCCATATTTTTTCCGCTCTTTTGCCATTTTTCTTCAGTAAGTTTTGTCATTTCATCATGGAAAAGTTTTTATTCAAGAACGAGTCGAAATTATTAAAATTTTCTACCGAAACTCCGAGTCAGTAGCCTCAACTCTAAGAGCGATACGTCCAATTTATGGTCGTCATAATCGTCCTGTCAGATCTACAATTGAGCGTCTAGTGGAAAAATTTGAGTCAGGCACAGGCCAAAATGTTCCCATGGCTGTGAGACAAAGAAGTGCCCGTAATGTCGAGAATATTGCTGCCGCTAGAGCATCAATTGAGGAAGACCCAGATCAGTCTCTCTGTGACGTCGTTGTGGCGAATTTTGCGAAAAGATCTTGACCTGCATCCATACAAGATCAAAAGGTCTGAAGCCGCTTGACCACCAGAGTCGGCGTATGTTCGTGAATTGGGCTGAGCAACAACTCGAAAATGATTTGGATTTTCATCGAAAAATCAACTTCAGCGATGCGGCTCATTTCTCACTGAATGGTTTCGTCAATAAGCAAAACATACGTTATTGGAGTCCGGCAGCATTGCATTTCAAAAATATTATAGTTTAGTGCGATTCATGGGCCGGCGGCGTCATTGGGTCAGTCAATTGGCTGCCTCGGTCGTGCAATTTGACGCCGTTAGACTATTTCTGTGGAGCTACGCCAAGTCTATGGTCTATGCCAACAAGCCAACGACGTTTGATGAACTTCATATGAATATCTAACATGAAATTTCAAGTATCGGCCGATTTATGCTTGAAACCCGTGGAAAATTAGGTTCTGTGTCTGGATTTCTACAAGCGTACCCGTGGTAGCCATGCAAAAGAATTCGTGTTCCATACATAATGGTATCGAATGTAAAACTTTCGTAGCGCTTTTATTGAAAACCCCTTTAGTTATAAGGCTTCAGTACCTTCATCAAATTTTGTTTTTTTTTCGGAATTGTTTTTGCAACAGCATAGCAAGCGCTAAACTTGCTCAATATGCATTCAAAGTTATTCAAGCACGTCTTCTATCTTCACTAGAAATAACATCAAGCTACTTTATTATCAGCCTCATTTAAGTGCAGAATCGCTGGCAACTGCAAAGCCGATGACCTAAGAAAAGGGATCACTCGTGCCTTGCTCACAACGGAGTGGGACCAAATTGAATCTCCGTTATCATCTTTCGTTATAGCACTGGACCTATGCACTTCGCATGCGCTTAACAGGCTTTGGTCAACGACTAGTATCTGTGTGACTGCGGAAGCGGTTGGTCTCGATTAAAACTCAGGAGACCTTTTGAACTACTTGCCCTTAACAATATGTTAAAGTTGTATGGAAGAGGTAAGTTGGAAACAAACAGTCACTTTCTCCTCCATTGTCCAGTCTTTGCAAGCCTGAGATTGAAACATTTTGGAAGGCTTCGAACTAAGAAACGAAGCTGAAACTGGCATTTTTCTTTATTGGCGTAGACAACGCTTACAAGGTTATAGCCGAGTTTACAACAGCGGATGCTATTGTTTCCTTTTCATTGGGGGCGTTTTTTTACGTGGCGGGTCCCAAACGCAGCGCACATCGTTAGGGAGGGATGGTTCGACTTCTCAATTTAGCTCTCCTTCAAACGAATGTTCTTTAGCTACCCAGAGGATACTTGGTCTAAGACTTGGTCGTGAGCTGCTTGAGCCATATGTAAAATAATTGTTTCTGACCTCTCCCAAGTGAATGGCGCTCAGAGAACTTTCCTCACCTGCGTGAACTACTACATATGACTCCATCGTGCTGATATTAACACCATTAATAAATTGGCTCAAAACCTTTTGTCGATATTATATAAGAGTTTGAGGTAAATCAATGGACCGGCTTTGTTAGCTGTGAGATCTCTTTTAGGATCGACCAGTTAATCATACCTTATCTGACCAACATTCTTGAAACAATTTTAAATATTAAAGATTCAAAAACTTGCATAAGTTTCTTGTGAAAGAAGAGTTGTCTAAACTAGCTTGCAGAAGTTGGAACAATAGCGAAACATTAACAAAATATGAGCTAGTCTTCTTCTTTATTGGCGTAGACATCGCTTAGGAGGTTATAGCTAGTAAGTGCTAGATGTCACTATATAATAGAAGTTGGTCGCACTTGAAAGCTTAGAAAACGATCTAACAACAGACGGATTATTATAGACACCAAACATTTTCCGATGAGATCCAAGGTAGTTGAGGTGCTCCTCAACGAAACTATATTAATACTATCAATAAGAATTGACTTGTTCTATGAGCAGAAGACCAGTTTCATGATCCAAAATAGAGCAGAGCACTAGTTTCATGAACCTAAATGAGTATTTGGTAATATCATATTAGTTCTCTTACAACAACTACACAAATCTTGACTGAAAGAGCAGCCGAACCACGACAGAGTCCAAATTCCGCTCGCATCAAGCAATTGTAACAACAAATACAAAACCGCCGACAACGCCAACTAGAACGGATATAACATACAGACCGGCTGCTATGGCTGTTGGCCAATGGACCAGCCATGGTCGTTCAGTTGACAAACACAACGTGAGCGAATTTTCAATTTTCCGGCTACGCTGCGGTATTGCTCATCCTCACCGACACCCAAACGACAACCATTTGAAATACAATAAAAAGAATATAAAGAAATTGTGAGCATTAAAATTTTTGGGGGAAACATCGCATGCGAAAACCGACAATACATTCAGTTTGTGAGTGGAAGAACGACGATCGAGACGACGATCAACGAGATCAAGTGAAAAACCAGAAATCGACCAGCCGCCGAGCAAACGGAAGCAGACGACAAACGCGCCGCAGTGCCTTGCTTGCTTGCTAGAAACGCGCGTTATGTAAGCGTTTGACATTGTTTCGCCACTTTGGCTGCCAAATAATTGCAGTTGTGCCGATTAAGATCGACTAAAATATCTTTAGTTTAATAAAAATTTTCGCCAGTGAAAAAGTGCTGTAATTAAAAGTTAACGAAACGCGTGCGTGTAACGGTAATAAAAGTTGTGGAAAATTGTGACAAAACTAACGGAAAAAAGTTGGTGGAAAAATTTATTTTTGGAAAGTGTTGACACACGCACCACAGCGCCGTCTTACATACGCATATAAGTATATACATATATATAAATAGCTACGGAATATCCGTATATGCATATATTAAATATATATACATATGTACTCAACTCAACTGTAGCAACTTATATGAAGTGTTGTGTATGTGCATTCGCTTGTCAATCAGCATTGCAGCACGTTTTGGAACACTCCATACACACATACACACACACGAGGCGTATATAGTCAATCACACACGCATACATATGTGTGTGTATGTAAGTGCAGTGTAGTGCAAGACTTGCAAGTGAACTTAATAAATTCTGCATTTTGTGTGCAATTGTTGGTGTTGGAAAAGCGAAAACTTCATGCAACGCATTTGAAATCGTGAAATTTTTTTTTAAAAATAGCACAGAAAATTTTCAAAAATAACACAGAGCAGCACCTCCCTGGGCTGGCTGTTTGGCTGCTTGGCTATCTGGCTGGCTCGCTGGCTGACTAACTTAACTTGCACATCTTGTTCATATTTTGGGAATTAGTGTGGCAAATAAACACACACACACACGCATATAAGCAAAGCTAAACTACACAAATACATACAGGCAAAGAGATACTGGCAACTCAATATTGCCTGTCAACGAATTTGTGTGTATTTTGATTAATTAGTGTATGTGTGTGTATTGGTGCGCGCTGCTTGATTAAAACACAACAACAACAAGCATAAATTGCATTTTGGCGAGGAAGCAAACAAAAATTTGTTAAGACAACTAAGGAAGTAGCGGCACAAATAGCGGGTAAGTGGTTGCCGGGTGTAAAGCTTTACACTACCTGATTTAGCTAGGCGTCTAATATACTATACATATTTATATCGTCACCTAAAATTCAAAATAACTTAAAATCCCTTTTCATAAGTTTACAGGCGAAGAAGAAACGATATATTAGAAAACACTCATATTGAAACAAAACTTGAGTTTTGGTTATAAAATGGTTACATACTAGTTACATATTGGTTATATATTAGTTACATATTGGTTATAAAATGGTTATATATTAGTTACATATTGGTTATAAAATGGTTATGTATCGGTTATATCTAAAAACGGAAACTGAAAATTTTATGCTACCTACATATGTATATGTACATGTACATAGGTATGACGTAGTGAATCATAAGCAATAAAAAACTCAATTTCGATTTTTTTATGATACGTTATTTTACGTTTTAAGTGACGATATGTATTATACAAAATACATATGCATATATTGCCGTATATAGTGCTAAATATGCACATTATTGTTATTAGTGCGCTAAATTAAATTATATTTGGCCACCTTCTTAACGTTGTCAGCAGCTGTTAATTCACTTCCTCAGCACAAAATTAAGATTTTGTCATTGATGGCCAATACGCCGCTATATGGCGCTCACATTTAATTGAGTTATATTGCCTATATACACTGTTCATACATATGTCTGTATATATGAAATTTGGTAAAGAATTTCTTGTCTTTCTTACATTAGAATTTTTTTCGTTAGAAAATGTGATAAATAGCTAAAAATAAATAGAAAATATTTTCATCTCCAGACTGATTTTTAGCGTTAATATTTTGCTTTTATTTTAGGTTATTTTAAAGTTGCTAACTTTTTCATACAGAAAAATATTTTGTAAAATTCAAGAAAAACAAGAAAAATTTAACTTTGGCTGCACCGAAGCTAATACACCTTTCACAGGTGCATTTCTTTTAGTACCTATGTGTTCAGTTTATACGGAAGCTATATGCTATAATAATCCGATTTTGAATGATTTTGATTGATTTGAACAATTTTTTTCGGAGATTATATTATTACCTTAAGCAGTAATCCATGTCAAAGTTTGTGAAGATACCACGTCAAATTCGAAAGTTTTCCATATAAGCCCTTGCTTCCGATCGTTCAGTTTTTATGGCAGCTATATGCTATAGTCTGCCGATCTGAACAATTTCTCCCGATATAACATTATTTCTATAAATAATAAACAATAACTCATACTAAATTTTCTGAAGATATATCGTCAACTGAGAAAGTTTCCCATGCAAGTATTTGATTCCGAACATTCAATTTGTATGGCAGCTATATGCTATACTTAACCGATCTGAACAATTTCTTTGGAGATTACTTTGTTGCCTTAAAAAATAATCCATGCCAAATTTCGTGAAGATACATTGTCAAATGTGAAAGTTTTCCATACAAGAACTTGATTCCGTTCAGTTTGTATGGCAGCTATATGTTATAGTGGTCCGCTATCGGCAGTCCCGACAGATGACCAGCTTCTTGAAGAGAAAATGACGTTTGCAAAATTTCAAAACGATATCTTAAAAACTGAGGGACTAGTTCGTATAGATACAGACAGACGGATAGACGGACGGACAGACGGACATGGCTAAATCGACTCAGCTCAACATTTTGATCATTTATATATATACATTATAGGGTTTCCGAAGCTTCCTTCATGGTGTTACAAACTTCGTGACAAAGTTAAAATACTCTGTTCAGGGTATATTATGCCTTTTCCAATGTATCATGCCTTGCTCTAGACATTTCCTGCAGTCATCTCCTTCTGTCAGATACATCTTGCGGGCGTCTGTCCCCACTAGTGACTAATTAGTATTCCCATCATGTACCTACAGTCTCTTCTATCGAGTACCAATAAGAATTTTGTGTACTTCCGATATACCGTTTTTGCACATTTCTTCTGCAGTTTTAGTTTGATTTTTTTCACCATGCTTCTGTCGATATCGTCGTACGGACAATGCATGGATTTCCCAATATTGATCACGTTTTCGGATGTTAACCGTAGAATCATGGCAATCTCATCCAGTATTTCAATGGCCTCGATGGCTTTGTAGCCTAGCACCCAGTAGAAGTAAGTTTGCTTTCTTCTGCCAACACTTTTCACTGCTACCCTGCTTCCCATGACACTTCTGGCCGATATGCGGTACGAGGTTACTGTCTTGATTACTGCTTGACTGGCTACGTAGATGTTGACTCTGGAAATGCTGCAGGTGTATTTGAGGCCAGCTTCGCGGCTTGCGCGTAGCTAACATACCTTTACGACAGCTTCAAATATTAAAGTAATGCTTTAGATAAAAATCCATGCTAAATTTTGGGTAGGTATCTTGTCAAATAAAAAAATGTTTCTCTTAAAAACTGGATTCTCATAGTACAGTTTGTATGGCAGCTATGTATGTGCTATAGTCCTTCGATCTAGAAAATTTTTTCAGATATTATAGTAATGATTTGGGCAAGAAATGATGATGTGACGTTCGCAAATTTTCAAAGTGATATCTCTAAAACGGATATTGCTAAATCAACTCAGCTTGTTATGCTAAAAATTAATTTTCTACTGTGAGCAAAAAATAATAAGATTTTGTTCTTAATTTTAAAATTCTTAATTTATTCTGCAAACTCTATGCCGTCCACTTCAAGTAATTCCCAATGCCCCACTACTCTTGTGCCAACGTTTTTTCCAATTCTCGAAACAGTTATTAAATTCGCTTACCAAAATAAACTATAATGCGCGTAGCGATTCACGTTTAAGGTCTTCAGTTGACTCAAAACGGTTTCCCTGCTGTATAGTCAGAAGTCACATGGAGCTAAATCAAGCCAATATGGTAGTTGCAGCTCGACATTGGTTGAAAATTTGACGAAAAACTCACGAAGAATCAATGCAGTATGCGAAGTGGCATTATCGTAGTGCAAAACCCAAGAGTGGTCGGGCCATAATTCTGGCCTCTTTTTACGAATAGCTTCGAACAAAGACTTATAACACTGAATACTATTCCTTGTTGTCTGTTTGGCCGGTCGGAAGGAATTCGGAGTGCACCCTACCTAGATAATCCAAGAAAACTGTCAACATAATCTTGATTTTTGACCTGCTTTGATGTGGTTTACTCGGCTTCGGCTCACTTTTGCCTCGATATTCGGCCGATTGATCATCTGTTTCCGGGTATAAACATAGATCCAAGACTTATCCCCAGTAATATTACCTTTCATGACATTTTGGTAGTCGGAAAGCATTACTTCACTGACATTAAAGCGACACTGTTTTTTGAAAAAATTTAGTTAATTTGGTATCAATCGTGCATTCACTTTTTTAGGCCTAAATTATCTTTCAAAATTGTTTTCACTGGTCCTTCCGATATTCCAATGATGCCAGTAAGATCTCCCACTGAATATGTTCGATTCTGAAACACTAATTCCTTTGTCTTACCACGTGGTTCGCTGTCAACGTGTTCTCGACTCTCGATTTTTTGTTATTAATGACATAAACGTGGATGTTGTTCGACTTTGGCTTTGTAACACAGCTCTTTTCTTAATTTACCATTTTCTTGACATATAACCATTAAAGTCAGCAATTAGTAGGACTATCCCTAATTACTATATCAATTTTGAACGCGATCTGTCCACCAGTTTGTGAACAGCAGCTGCTTAAATCGGTACACCTCAGTATTGCGTTGCGATTTTTAAAATGGATAAAAATACCGAAAAAGGAGTTTGTCTCAAATTTTGCATTTCTAACCAAATGTGCGGAACGTTAGGTAAGGCTTACGGTGATTTAGTTTTATCAAAAACACAAGCCTACGAGTGGTACAAAGCCTTCACAGACAGTCGAGAGATCGTTGAAAAGATGCCTTGTTATGGACGACCTTCGACCTCTTCAACTGATGAAAATATTTATAAGTGAAGTATGTGATGCTTGAAAATCTTCAGGCAACTATTAGAGAGATGGCAAAAGAGCTCGAAATCTGTATCGACTCCGTTCGAATGATTTTGCTGGATATTTTGCATTGTAACTGCCAATGAGGCATGGGTTTATGAGACTGAAATGCAAATAAGTCAACAATCATCGGAATGGAGGGAAAAAACGAGCCGGAGTCGAAACCAAAAAAAAAATCAAGGTGGTGCTCATTGTTTTTTTTTTGATATTCGTGGTTTTGTGCATCATAAATTTGTTTCGGAGAGACATGCGGTCAATAAGTAGTTCTATTTGGACGTATAGAGGTGTTTGCGAGAGAACATCCTTCGAAAAAGGCCGGAATTGTGAAATAGCAGTTCATGGATTTTAGACTATGATAATGCATCATCGCATCGAACCACGATTTTGACCGAATTTAAAACCAAAAACGCCATGAATACCACCGATCAACCACCGTATTCATCAGATTTATCACCGTGTGATTTGTTCTTGTTCCCCAAACTGAGATTGCCCCTCCGTGGAACCTGTTTCTAGCTGTGTATTTATATAATATATATTTAACGTCATCAAAATTTACACTCACATTCACGTATTTATACAAACCGCAATAAAAGTCATATAAAAATAAATATGAACACCTTCGAATATTTCTTGCAAATTATATTTTGAGAGATCAGACGATTGATCGCATTTGTTAATTTGCGTCACAAACGTTTCGAAATAGTAGCGTGCCACAAATATTTGTGTGTGTATGTATGTATGTATGTTTATATGCTTTCATACCATGTATTTATAGACGTTCTCTATTGTCTCTGCCACTTTTGTTTATAGTGTTGTGGTAGTGAAGTTATGTTTTTGGTCCACACATTAAATTCCTTTCAATGCATATGTTGAGAGATGTACACATAATCGCAAGAGCAATGACCACTTTCTAAAACATGAAATAACAAACAAAATAAAAATCGAATTCAGTCATTTGTATAATTGTTTCGCAAGTAATTCATAATGAAATGTGTTGGCAAATATTTCATCGATAAGGATTTGAAGTCAAATAGAGTAAAAATGATTCGAAAAACTACTACTGTGGCCAAAAAATAGTAAGATTTTTTAAATTAAAATTTTGCGCAAAACTTCATTAGTTGAAATATTCTTTTTCTAAGTTGACGTGACTTTCAGTAAAATATGTGCAAAATGCCACATCAAAATAATCATTAGTGTTAGTATACGCTTCTGTTGCTGAAGTTCGTGAAGTGCATTCGGCGATTTTTACGATGAGTGAAATTATTCAACAAAGAAGTTCCATTAAATTTTGTACTTGGAATCAAATTTTCGAAACTTTCAGATTGTGTTGGAAAAAACCGGCGATGGTAATTTTTTTGTCGCGAGGGTTCCTCGTAGAGTTTTTGATTGGCACAAATCATTCAAAGAAGGTCGAGAACATGCTGACGACAAACCACGTCCAGCATGGCCATCAACATCAACTGATCATCAACACACCCATAAAATAAAGGAATTGGTGCACGAAAATCAACGATTAACAATCAGAGATCTTACTAGCATCGTTGGAATATGGGAGGAATAATTTTGAAAAATTATTTGGACCTAAGAAAAGTGAAAGTACGATTTGTTCCGAAATCACCCAATTTTTTCGAAAAACAGTGTCGCGTTAACGTCTGTGAAACACAGCTTTCCGACTACCAGGATATCAGGAAGCGTATTATAATATTAATCAATATATCGTAGAAAATGTTAGCCAAAGCCGAAAAAACCACATCAAAGTAGGTCAAAATGAAGTTATGTTGACAGTTTTTTTTTCGATTATCGAGGTATGGTGCACTCCGAACTCCTTTTGATTGCACAAATTGTCAACAAGGAATACTACATCAGTATTATTTGCCATTTGCACGAAGGTATTCGTAAAAAGATGCCGAAATTATGAGCCGACAATTCTTGGTTTTTGCAGCAATTTCAGACATTAAACATGAAAGGGACTTGATTTTGATCGGTCAGTTTGTATGACAGATATATCGGATATTGGCGATTACAAGAAATGGGCAGCTTCATGAGGAGAAGCGGACTTATACAAATTATTCGCTCGATATCTGAAATACTGAGAGATCAGTCCGCGTTTTTACCACACAGATAGACCGAACAGTGTTATAAACTTAGTGGTAAACTGTTCAGGGTATAAAAAAGGAATTCCTCGAAAAATTCTCAAGAAGTTCGCCGAATTTTTCGTTGCAATTTACTGCTCTGAGTTACGCTTAGAATTCCTCATTAGTATCAATAAAATTTCAAATGGTTTTAAAAGATTTTATCTAAATTTAAAGTAGGTTACTAAATAACGACCTTTGTGGCCACTATCACATCGCGGGTTCTTAAGAAAGTTTTTCGCAACCTTTAAATCCTGTGTACTCGAAATATAAATTTTACTCGAACTATAAAAGAAAAAGAAAATTGTATGTTCTTCAATACGAATCATTATTATTGTTATTAAATTTTCTATATGCTTGTTAAAAGCTGCGGCTGGAATGGTCCTCAGTGCCTTCCACAAATGGCTTTTAAAGACTTCAATTGACTAATGGCGGGTTCCTCGAAAGGATTTTTCGGTAAAAGTCACAAGGAGTCAAGGCTGGCGAATACACTGGCTGAGCGATAGCATTTAGTGTTTGCCCAAAAAGTCAGTCACACTCACTTTTAAGAAGAATTGTTTCACGTAGACGCCGCCAAAGAACCGAAATGTATTCGTTATTAACCCTTTGACTCTGTGGAATGAATTCATTGTGAATCACACTACGGTAATCAATCAAAGAAACCGATGAGCATCATTTTGATATTTGACCTATTTTGTTGTGTTTTTTTCGGTTTCTCGTCATTTTTGGAGATTAATCGCTGGATTGTTGTACAGTTTCGACGTCATATTCTTTAACCCATGTCTTGCCAACAGTTATAATGGGTTTGAAGAATGTAGGGTCCTCAGCTACGATGTCAAGCATCATTTTAGCGACATCTACTCGACTTCATATCCAAGACATTAACCAAAATGTTCAAATCGAAAAGAGATGTTGAGATACTTACTCTTTTGATGCCAAGACGACGATTTTCAAGCAAAGTTTCTTCAACTTTTCTGATATTATGGTCATCAACAGAGATGGACGACTCGCATGTGGCAAGCTTTCGATGACTTTATGACCGTCAATAAATGCTTTGTGCCACTCAAAGTCTTGTGTTGGTGATAAAGAAAACTCCCCAAAAAACTTCTGCACCGATTCCGTAGCGGTGATTCCATTCGAAACACGAAAATTCAGCAAACTTGTTGTTTAATTAATGTTGTTATATGGATATTAAACTTCAGGAACATAAATAAATTAAAGGCAAAATCTGTTGTGATTGCAGCTTCTCGACGTCGAACCTTCCTTGTATTTGTTGACGTGCGTTATTTGGTGCACATAGGTGGGTTCATATCTTCGCTGCAACAAGACAGTGGTCCGAGTCAATGTTATGACCTCGGAGCGTACGCACGTCTAAATCACTGGAGACGTGTATTCGGTCTATCACAACATGGTGGCTTCTCGATCCAGTAACAGTCAGGTAGCTTCATGAATTTTCTATGCTGGAGTCTAGTACTACAGATAACCATATTTCGGGCCCCTGGGAAGTCCATCACTCCCAACCCATTTGGAGATGTTTCATCATGAAGGCTGAATTCACCGACCGTTGTGCCATAGATATCTTCTTTGCTCACCCTGGCGTTAAGGTCGCCAAGAACGATTTTGACATCGGGCAGCTCTCATCAGTTCGCTCCAAGCGCTCATAGAAGACATCTTTGGCCACATCGTCGTACTCTTCTGTCGGGGCATGGACGCGAATCAGCGATATGTTGAAGAACTTCGCTTTGATTCGGATTGTGGTTAGATGTTCGTATTCCGGATTTTCTCTCCCACCACGAACTCCAAACCGAATTTGCATTCCTTCATATAGCGATTGTAGTAAATGCCACAAGGACCTACTCGTTTCAGCCCTTGTTCCGTCCATCGCACTTCATGGACGGCGGTAATGTCGACCTTTACTCTTACGAGAACTTCAATGAGTTTGGCAGCGGCATCCTTCCAATTAAGGGACCTTACATTTCAGATGCATGCCCTAAAATCGTAATCCTTAATGCGTTTGTTGTGATAGTCATCAAGAGGGGGGTCTCTCATCCGAGGCTGTTGACCACTAATGATGTTTTTTTTACGTGACGGGTCACAAATCCAGCGCACAAACTTGGATAGGGATGTTTGGCCTTCTCACGTTAGCTCGCCTTCAAACGGATGTTTTTCTGGCTACTCAGAGGATACTTTTTTTAAGACCGGAAGTCGTGGTCGCTTAAGTCATACGTAAAAGAATCGTTTCTGGCCACTCTCAAGTGAATGGTGCTCAGAGAACTTTCCTCACTGGTATGAAGTTATATCTACATGTGATTCAGTCCTCCAACAGACATCACTTACTGAAAAATATAGAGTTATGCTCTGTTGCATTGAATTAAAGAGTAGTTGGAGCCCTTTCGTTTTCTCATAACTTTGCTCAAAGCACTTAATCTCTAAAGTGGTAACTGCTAAGGATCAGTTATGGCTAGTTTTATTTTAGTAATTTCCTTGATCGGAATTCCCTTCTAACTGATTCCAGCCAGCTTGAACAAGTAGTTCACGGAAAAAATTCGTATTATAATACTTTTTGAGAAAATGATATTTTACGAGAAAAAAAATCAAAATGGACGCACCACTTGTTTGCACTTAAAGCAAATTATGTCAGCGCTACAAAGTTGCCTGGCTATAAACAACACATAAATATAAATGTATGTATACACGCACTTACGAAGCGATACTAGATATGCCATGGAACTTCATAAGCATCCAGCAGCACATTAAAATTGTGTCCAAAACTTTTACGATCAGATATAAAAGTTATTTTTAATTATATAGAACAATTTGACAACAACACAACAGATGCAAATGTTGTATATTGAATGCTGCTCTACACCCTATTGCATCCTAGTATATGTATGTATGTATGTATGTATGTATGTATGTATGTATGTATGTATGTATGTATTAAAGATGAACTCATGAAATTGTTTGCGCATCTATTTTCAGACAGTTTGACTCGACCAGATAGAAATATGGCGACGCATTCGAATGCGAACACTTTTTCAACCAAACTAAATCGTAATGTCTTGACTATGCCAAAATGGGTGGTACGTAACTATAATTATTCTGAACATATTTCAATTATTATTTTATATTTTTATGTGCCATATATTTTAAAGACGGAAACCCACGATCGCATCGGCCCGAAACCACCACCGCCACCATCACCCACGACGTCGGAAAATACCCTCAAAGTGCCAGTATTGCCACCGAAAACAAAAAATCTACCCGAGCCCGATTACGAAGTTATCGAGTTCTCTGGCCAGCAATACTCGAATGAAGTTCTCAAAGCGGGCAGTCGTTCGAAAACTCCAAGCACACCAGGTACCCAGGAAACTCATATCATTTTAAGTATTGCTTTATTGATTTTGGCTTAACTTCTTACAGATGCAAAACTGAAATGTACGCTCTGCGGTTCGCATAATCCCTGGGTCACATGTGAGGAGTGCGCACAGCAGATCTTTTGCGCTTCATGTGACGATATGTTTCATAAGCATCCCAAGAGGCGTACGCATGTGCGAAAGGTTGGTATATCTTCATAAGTAAAAAGAAATTCAAGGTTCTTCGAATTTTTAGTAAAAAATTGTCAGTGCCTTCTTCTACTTTGTCATAACTCTCTCCAATGTTGTTGTGTTTTTATCCGACGTATGAAAGTATAGAATATTTTTATTCGCTATCGAATGACTTTTAGAAGAAATTACCGAGAAAACTCTTATAAAACCTTAGTCGAAGATCAAAGCATTCTTGTTCTAGTTGCTGTCTGTACTTTTCTAAACAAGGATTCAAATGAGGAGAGTGTTACATAGATGGTACACTTAGATGTTTCGTAATGGGATTTAAGATCTTCTTTAGGAAATCATTTAAATTTAGGAAATTGTGAATATTTTCCAGCAGTGGAAACAAGCAAGTCCAATAGAATGTATCTTTCATTATTAACTTTATAACTATCTTTATCGATTTTTTAGAATTCGATTAAGTTTTTTCGAATGAAAATCGTATACCTCAAGGTCAAGACAAATCGACTCGGTTATGTCGGTTAGAATATCATATAAACCTTCGTTATCTCAAAGGTCTATTAAACTAAAAAGCCAAAATCCATCTATAAACTCCGCTATTTGTTTATATAATACTTGTATTATAATCTGTGGAAAAGTATTAGAACCTGACGGGTACTTTTACAGCCAATAGCTGACTGTGTATTATTTATTTATATAAAGGACTGGAGAAAAATGCTGGGGGATCTCTAGAACTTGTATAACCGATAATGACCTATAGTTTTCCCTTTGATATTTTCATAAAGAAAGACACAACAATTAAGGTTAAAATCATTCAAAGTTAACCAGTCGATATTCTTCAAATAATTTTCGATGGAACCTCAGTGTCTCTCAGGAATTTTTCGTTTTGATTTCACAACAATCAAAAATGTCTCGGGTTTTGGTGGAAGATTTTGAAATTACGCTCATTGAGAATAAAGAATTTTTTTTTTCAAAAAAATTCTGAGTTCGTCCTTGAGCAAACCGTTTGACCTGTAGCGTCAAATCGAAAGTGTTTAGGTGATCAGTTTCCGTTGATGAGTTGTAGCCCAGTCTTCGTCCTCATGATGACTGCCAAAAATACAAACATCATCAAGTGAAGCCAATACTGGGTTCGCAAATCTTCTATAATATCTTTAAAAAAATTTCGTTTAGTTCAACATGAGCTCACTAGGGAACATTCAGTCAGAGATGCCTACTCTTTATCTACAAAATTTGAAAAATGTGATATTTTGCATGATTATAGATTAAAGATTATAGATTATAGATTATAGATTATAGATTATAGATTATAGATTATAGATTATAGATTATAGATTATAGATTATAGATTATAGATTATAGATTATAGAGTATAGATTATAGATTATAGATTATAGATTATAGATTATAGATTATAGATTATAGACTATAGATTATAGATTATAGATTATAGATTACAGATTAAAGATTACGGATTATAGATTATAGATTACAGTTTATAGATTATAGATTAAAGATCATAGATTATAGATTACAGATTATAGATTATAGATTATAGATTATAGATTATAGATTATAGATTATAGATTATAGATTATAGATTATAGATTATAGATTATAGATTATGGATTATAGATTATAGATTATAGATTATAGGTTATAGATTATAGATTATGGATTATAGATTATAGATTATAGATTATAAATTACAGATTATAGATTATAAATTACAGATTATAGATTATAGATTATAGGTTATAGATTATAGATTATAGATTATAGATTATAGATTATAGATTATAGATTATAGAATATAGAATATAGATTATAGATTATAGATTATAGATCATAGATCATAGATTATAGATTATAGATTGTAAAATAAAGAGTCAACAACAAGAACTTCCTTACATATTTCACTATATATTAATATGTTTGTGTATTTCATCCTGTCCTCCACTAGGCCATTGACCAAAGCCGTCCACCATTGCCGCCGAAAATTTTACCCGGACAAAATGGACCAACACCACCGGTGGCGCCACCAAGACGCAAGGCACGCGGATTTACACCACTACTGCCGCGCAAGGAACAGGTACGCTTCTGCACGATTTCATAAGCGATTTCGGTACCAAGTCATAAATAAAAGCCTCATATGAAAAGAAAATAATAAACTAAAATCTTAATCTCTCCACGACGTTTTACACAAAGCTTCCATAAAACAGAGCGCGCAAGCGCCAAATCACAACGCTTTAATAAAACAAAAAATATTATTTATAATACTGCCTTTTACCTCGAGAAACTATTTGACCAGAATTTAGCGTATTAATTTGCTGCATTCTATGAAAATGATTATATCTTATGTACATAGTTCTACTTTTACTATTTTTGGCGCTAAACATTTTTACCAAGCACTAACACAATTGTCAAAGTTTGCTCAAGCAACGCCTTGAAAATGTGTGTGTCAATAAAAAATTCAAATTTTCAATTTCGAACTCAAAACAAAGCTCAAATTATTGAATTCTTCTCATACCGTAATACTCGTACATGCATTTGTACGCTGAGTTTTGGATATCAGCCAACAACACAACAACATCCAATTGTTTTAAGTGTACTTTGCACAATTTGCCACTCCTCAATTCCAATTAGGTCAACACGAATACGCTGCCAATACCGCCCTCGCCGACACCCTCATTGAGGAGCACCTCCTGGCAGGATCGCGTTAGTTCACTCAAAAGCGGATTGAATCTGATGAATCGCCCTTTACCCGATACACCGAAGACGCCGACCAGCGAGCACACATCGTCACGTTCGGTCACACCCAAGTCGGTCTTCGATAGCATACAACGTCCACCGTCCGTCACATTGGAGAAGATCAAGAGTAAGGCTAGCGCCACATTGGATCGTATGACCTTGCTGCAGCAACGCTATCGTCAACACAAAGAGGAAAGTCTGAAGGGCAACACAGATCATAGCGGTTCTGTTACAGATCAGGTAAATATAAAGTGTTAGGCTTATATACAAAGTTCCCAACATCATCAGCTTGTACACGCCGGTAAAAGTGGTGCTCAATTAAACAACTCAGGCACTCCATCAGAAGTCCACATGTTCGTGACGTACATACATAGCCCTAATTCGTTTGTTATTGTTTTTGTTTCATTTATGTTCGTGCGTCTGTACATAAATATGTTCCACTGTGTCACCAACCACTACCAACAACAAACAACAACAACGCCACACACCTTGTCAACACAACCACCATATAGAACCTCTCATTCGATCAATGGTCAACCATCTCACCGTCGCCATCACATTTTCGCTCAGGCAGCATGTCGTCCGGGATCAATTCATCTCATTTTGACCTCACGGATGATACACATTTTCACAATATGTTTAATCAACGGCAGATGCATACGGCCGCGGCACAACAGCAACGCGCCAATGGTCAATTGGGCACACGTGGCATGAGCACGTCCGTCTTCAATTTGAATCACATAAATCGACGCGCGCCAGAGCCACAGCATGCGTGGATGAATAATCCGATGCAGCAGGTGAGTAAGAACTAGAGTGTTAAGTTTTTTGAAGTGCTCTCAATAATCAAGTAATTACTCTTACAAGAAACTTTCTTAGACTTTCTTATGCAATGCGTAGAACCAGATCTCATAGTACTATCAATGTTCATTGACCCAAAAAAATTCATATTAATAAAAAAATTCCGATCCAGTCTCTTCAGATTCTTCCGTTCAGATCAGTCCATCAAGCCGTGTATTGAACAAGCCTTGCTTCTCCGAATCAATGCTATCATTTAGAGACTTTTGGTCGTTCCTCAGTTGAGTGGGTCAAGAACCATTGAACTATATCTCACAATACTATTCTGATCCTTTGCGACAAAATACTCGCTTTAAAGAAAAACCCGTTGTAGAACTGGATATGGAAAAAAATGAGAATGAGACTGGAAAAAGCGGCCAATATCTCTTCACCGGACCAGAAAAAAACTATTTTCATTTAGAGAGTTTTAGTTTTATAACTGAGTTGGTTGGATCAAACTGTAGATTCGTTGAGTCAGATCTCACAATGCTACCAAATTCCATTGACGCAAAAAATTTGGATTTAGACAAAGGTCCTATCTGATGGCACAAACAAACCCGTCAAGCTGTAGAACATGCTCTACTTTTTTATGGAACAACCTCTACTTTATCGGACCAGCGAAAACTACTTTCATTTAAAAAGTTTTAGTCTAGTTTTGAGTCGGGCAGGTCAAACCGTAGAAGCAGTGAACAATACTACCAAACATAATTCGAGGGAAAATTTCGTTTTGATGGAGAAACTCTTCTAAAATTGGATTTAGACAAAAATCCGATCCGATCTGGTGAAACTAGAAAAGTCCATTAAGCCGTAAATGGAAAAAGCTCTACTTCGCCGGATCAGCTAAATTTAGGCAGTCAGTCTCTTTTGAATTAAGTTGGTCAAGCCATTGGAGATTCGTGACGATTACCTTATCAATTAATACTAAGGGAGTTAGCTTAGAGACCAAAATTAGATGGACGGACACTCGAACAAGACTTTGACCAACATGAACTTGTTCATAACTTATGTATTGTCTCATCTTCGATGGTTTAAGAAAACACCCTCATCAGAATTAAATAAAGAATTAACGAATTCACGCAATCTTCTCCACAGGCTCAGTCCATGGCTCATCTGAACTGCGCAACCTGTGCCAGCCCACAGCCCAATGCCTGGCATGCCCATCAACAACGCATGCCAATGAATATGCCGAGCGCGGAATGGGGTAATCAATTCAACTCACAGCAACAGCTTAATCGCTCAAATTTATCACTCAATGTTGGCGCCGGCTATATGTTGCCACATCACCATGGCGCTGGTGGCATGATGGCGCCACCACCAGTTTTCATGAACCAAACAGGCATGATGGCGGGCATGTATCCTTATCCCTACAATGCGGGTATGCCAGTTATGAATCCAGGTAAGAATTAAATATAACATTAAATTTTGCTTTCTTGCTAAATCATACGTTTCCTTAACCGCTTTTTAGGTCTGATGGGCATGCCACCGCCCACGCGTTCACGCGCCACCTCACGAGCCGGATCACGCGCCGTTTCACCGGCGATGAGTCGCAAATCTATGCCGGTGCGCCGAAAACAACGCACCACCAGTTATGTTGAGGATGAACTCACCGATGATGAAGACTCCGATCAAGACGATCGACGTTCGATTGTTTCAAATCGTTCCGGCATGACTAACACGCTACGCGCACGTCAACGACGCATATCGAGTGCTTCTCAGCTGTTGGATGATGAAAGCGAAACGAATCCACGGCAAACACGCGGAAAGCTACGTGATACACGTGATCGCCGCGGTTCAATTGCTAAGTCAGTGCAAAGTGATTGGTTACCTGGTCGACGGACGACAGTGAATCAAAATAACACTGGCAACCGTCAGAATGAACCGGGTTTTATCAACACACTCAAGCCCACGCGCATTTATTCAGACTTAGACTCAGAATCATCGGGCACACGTGCATTGGTGCAGGCTAAAATACAAGAGAAACTGGATAAGGGTACAAAGCGTAGCAGTTCCAAAGAGAAAGCAGCGGAGGCTGCGCGTCTAAAACCCACTAAAGTTTCTACAGAAGTGCAAGCAGGCGGTAGTCGAACGATTACTAAAACGAACGCTGAAACTGAAACGAAAACTGTGGCAGCCGAAAAATCGGAGATCATGAAAAGCCAAACGAACAATGCCGAAGAGACTGAGGAGGAAGAGGAAGAAGAAGAGGAGAGCGGTAGTGAAGAGACTGAAAGTGAACAGGAAGAGGTGGCTGCGGTAGAGCCAGATACTGTTGAAGGCAAACGCATAGAGGAAGACAATGCACCACAAGTAGTGCCCGCCGATGAAGCAAACGAAGATGACTTAGGCCCACCACCTTCAACACCAGACCATGAATGGGAGTGCGAGTTCTGCACATATGTTAACGAACCCAACGTGAAGATCTGTTTGATCTGTTGCAAGACACCTAGCAGTGTGCCGCGCAAGACCTCTACTACAACGGCTCCCACAGAAACCCTCATAGTTGAGGAACGACCAACAATGGTTAAAGATAAACCATCCGTCAGTCCAGAAAGACCTACCGCATACAAAGAGAAACGATCCAGTAGCACAGAACGAACGAAAGACAAACCGAAAGACAAAGTTAAAGAGAAAACAAAAGACAAAGTACACAGTACAACCAACAGCACCACCGCATCTACTGGCACGGTAACCACTGCACCAAAACGCAAAACTGGCGTCACACAGAGTATCATAACTAATCTGACGAACGGCATATCGAAGCTCAAGATCACCTCATCCGAGAATGAATCGGATAACTCAGCGCTAGCGAAGAAGAAAGGTAGGAGCAAGAAAATCACATTTTTGGAAGGAACGAAAATCAATTAGAAGCTCGTATAGACATAAACTAAGTGTACCACAAGTTAAAGATATACTAAAAATACTTACTATATAACACATAAACCTTTTAATTTGTTACCCTATGTTTCGGTATTTTACTTTTGCAACAACAATTCTTTTTAATTCTTTGTAATACACACTGACTTTTTTTATAAAAACAAATAAATTTAAAATAAATATACTTTCATAATGCTTACGACTATTGTTCCAACCAAAAACTGTTGTTTTCTTCCATTGCAAAGTCCCTCATGTCCGTATACATACACAGAAGTCCCGCTTTAGTCCGGCATCCGCCTAACATTGAACTCTCTATATGAACTTACAGAAACCGTTGAAGATGTGTGGGCCGCTTTAGATGATAACATACAGACCACAGCTAATGAGGTAATGCGTAAAGCGGAAAAGTCCAAGCAGAGCAACAAGGTCTCAACTAGTTGCGGCACTTCACCCGTAAGGGAAGTGACGAAAACTAGAGATATCTCAAAGATGCAACGAAATGTGAAGGAGACCGGCACTTCACCGCCACCGCAAAGTATTTCGACTCAAGTACGCGTTATTGTTCTTTCTAAGTTGTTAGTTGATTTGTATGTTATTGTTGTTTTCATTCAGACCTACGATACGGTACCTTTACGGCAACGCGAACCAAGTGTAACAGAAACTATGCCCACTGGAAGTAGCAGTATGTTTTACAACGAAAATACACAGGTTTGTAGATAGCCAGGAACTGCCTCTTATCAAATGGGTCAAACGTCACTCTACACTATACAGGTTTCTAAGTTATACCTACAGAAAACCTTTATCTGTACAATATCATATTGTGTTCGTAGTTACACGGGAACTTGGGCGTATCAAGTCATGCAAATCTCACTCCAGACCACACAATGTTCATATTTGTTCATAGTTATGCCCACACAATATCTCCATCTCTACTATATGTTAAGTATAACATGTCCTGCAATCAAATCCTTATCATCCTTTCATATCTCTAGGACTTTAAATAAAGTAAAAGGTTTCAAGAACACTAAAATCTCACCCAAACTCTCTAAATATTTACTGAGACTTAGATTACGAAAAAAAGTAATATAAAAATGTCAAATTAATCGCAGAGGCCAGTTCGTCCACATATGAGCCGAACTTACATATTGACAATTAGAGTGGGAGTGAACTTTGCACTAATATCCCCAATTTCAGTCCAATTTACTGACACTACTGTATCAAACTACGCACTTTATACGAGTATAATTTTCATATTAACAATTCCAGCTACATCGTGAAGTACCCTCACCTCTAAGTGTTTTCTCGCCAGATACGCCGCACTACGAGCCTAGGCACAAAGAGCCCGAAACTGAGCTATTTATACTACTGAAGGTAAGAAAATTCGCTGCAATTTTTTTTTATGAAACATATACAATTCCTACACATCCAGGAAGCGGAGCTCTACAAATTCACACCCGAAGAACTACATGCGGCGCTCAAGTACTGCGGTCCTTCAGTACATCCGGTACAATGGTTACGTGAAAACTGGCACAAGCTCATACAGACCGTACAAAGTTTGTCGACGAAATATGGACAGGAACGTGTTGAGAATATTATTGGCACTGTATCACAGGGTGAGGCAAGAGATGCACTACGTCAACATGGCGGTAATATATGGCAGGCAGTATCGGAATGTATTGAACAGCGACAGCGGAAGTACCGCGAGATCTCAAGTAAGGGCAATTACTCGCGTGAAGACATCGTAACTGCGCTGACGATACATCAAGGTAATGCGGATCTGGCGTTACTGGACTTGGGACGTACGCAGTTGAAGCCATTCTTAATGCGCATACGTGGCTCACCAGCTGGTGTAGAGAATGAGAGTGGCGCAAATTTTTTTGGCGGCAACTCAGTGGAGCATACAATTCAACCAGGTTAGTGTGAACATTTTGGTTACAAACAAATTCCTTACAGTCAACAGTCTTAACTATACCAACACTTTTGTTATATTTTGAATTTCACCGTTTTTTGTTTCTCTCTCTATCTCTCTCTTTCCTCATTATAGAAATTCATGATTTCCTCAGCGCAAACGCTTCGGAATGCTATCAAACACCAAATGCAGCTGGTGCCGCTTTCATAACCGATCATCCCACGCTGTCACACGCATCATCTACTAACGAATTACGTAATACCATGTACGATAGCATTTACCGTCATAGTCCTTATAGTAGAGAGGCATCATCAAGCCGATTTCATCTAGACGATCCCGCATTTAATAATCAAAACATGCTAAAAGATCTCGAAACACTTATTGGTAATATTGAACAAAATCAAGCGAAGCAGAGTGAGCCGATGCTCAAAACTATGGAGTCGATGTTGGCCAATAGTTTAGGCAAGAGTGAAATGGATAATGAAAATGATCCCGAAATGATGCGCATACTAATGAAAAGCCCCATCACTACCTTACATGCCAAGCGTATGACTTCCGAATCAAATAGCAGAACTCAGAGTCAACTGGATGTGAAGAACTTTGTTTGGCAGCATATTCAAGAAATAGTACCGAACTTGGTGCAACAAGTGGAGTTAGAACTCATGGAAGAAGATGCAATGGAAGTCAATGAAGTTAAAGATACTCCATTAGAGCAAAAGGTAACACCACCAGAGCCACCACCAATCGATGCTGAAGAATTCATATTGGAGGAAGTCATTGGACCAAATATTAAAGAAGCATCAATACGAGAGTTGGTGCCACCCGAGTTTATATATGCGGCAGAAATTGCCACTTTCCGCATGGAATTCGATCGCGCATTAGATAGAGATCATGAGGATGAGTTCGAATTCGACAGCTTTGAAGATGCTGAAAGAAGTATATATAAAATGTATCACGCTCCTGAGGAAACGAAAGTAACTCTAGAAAGTAAGGCAGTTCCAGAGATAGAAACCGAACACGAGCAAATTGCAGAGGAGAATATAATCGCAAATGAAACTCGTCCTCATGAAGTACAAGAAATAAGAGCTGATATCGAAAGTACAACAACAAATCAGAAAACGATGGGAAATGAGACGCAAGTATCAGCACAAGCTGAACTCATGGAAGACAGTGCAGCAACAGTACTTGAAAGTAAGGTTATTCCACCAAGGACAGCTGAAACTGAAGAGACAGTTCATGAAATAGTTGAGTTAGCAAATGAATCCGTAGCCATAACCAACGAAGAAACTTCTACGGCACTAACGGTTAATGAAAACTCGGAGGTACCAATAGCGATTTCAAATATTGCTCCGATCGAAACGCAGACTACAACAACCATAGCAGAAACACAAAACCCTTTTATAGATGAAACCGCCAACTTCAGCATGGAAACGTCTGTAGCTACTGCCATAGAGTCACATGCGCCCCAGAAAATAGAACAACCAGCTGCTGGAAACTCTGTTGAAACTACAAGACTGAGAAGAAATGAAAAGATGCAGAAACGTCAGAGAAAGAGTCAGTTACAAAAGAATGCGAATAGCTCTGAAGCAAAAGCAACGGCGGCTATTCGAGGAAATGCTAGTATGGACCGAAAGAAAATAACTGAGCTAGGAACTCAAAACGAGGCCATAAAGAATGAGGGTTTAACAAATAACAACGGAGCTATGTCTCACCATCAAACTCCAGAATCGGCTGAGGATCAACAGGCAGATACGAACAATCCACTTAACGCAGAAAATATTACAGCAAATCAACAAGTTTTAGATACCAAAGAACGTCAACCGAAAGTGTCGAGAATTCCCGTACGTCGTAGCGCAAGTCGACTTTCTGGTGAGCAAAGAACAAAACACCCTAGTCAACTAACTATTGTTCAAGCTAGTAACAAACTAACAACTGAGAATGAAGTCCAAGCAACTAACAATCCTCGAGATGCATTAGAACAAGAGGTCATTTTAAGTCAAGCAGGTGGAGAAGCAGAGGATATAAATATGATTTTAGAGAACGATGCAATTAATGGAAACACTATAGGGGAAGAAAACCAGATAGATAATAATATGGAGAGTTTGTCCGAAAAATTGGGAGAAACAAATCAAGAACTAAATGAAGTCGTCGAGGAACAAGCTTCTCAGATATTAACTGCAGAAGTCAACTTCGCGGACAACGCGACTTTCGCGCACACGGAAACAGTTAAAGCTGAGGAGCCACTAATAAATGGGATAATACAAACTCTTCCAAGAGATGAAGACTTAACACATCACATGACTACTGAAACCCCAGGAAATACCAACTATAATAAACACAACCAATTGGAAAGCGAGATGACTTTGGACGAGGACAGGACTCAAACAGAGACTGAAACAGAAGCAGAAGGTCAAAATACTGAATTAACTGAAGAACTATCTACTAGTACTACAAAATTTGGAGATAATACTGAAGAACTCAACAACCAGACAAACGAAAAATCACTTCCGGTGATAATGTCTGAACCAGAAGCCAGCACTCAAGAACTTCAAACCCAAAACAAAGAAGGTCCACCGTTGCAGGCAACAGTCTATGAGACAACTCAGGCAGAAAATAATTCCCAAGAAAGTGCACAAGATACTGAAAAACAAAATGTTTCGCAATTAACAGTTGGAGAAACTGTACAAGTAGAAATCAGCTCTGAAGGAATTGTGCACCGAGTGGATGAAAAGGTAATCTTGCTGATGCCGGCTGAGCAAATCATTCAAGCAGAAACTGAAGGAAATATCAACCGAACTGTGATAGAAGATGTGGATACAACTAGGCACGACGAGACGACAAATCAACTCGACTATGTTGGAGAATCCTCTGTACAAGCTGCTTCTGAGAAGTCGGCACAAGAAGACACAATAAGTTCAAACGTAGAAGAATCCAGCAATCAATCAACTTCAAAGGAAACTACTCAAACTGAAAGCACCGCAGAAGTACAGAATAGTGAATTACCAACTAACGAAGTATTTCAAGATGCAGCTGAGCTTTCCGCGGATGAAGAAATTGACAATAATACAAGCAGACCCGCTTCCAAACTCGAAAGCCATGATGGTAACGAAACATCTGATGCTGAGTTATATAGCGTTGAAAGTGAATTCTCTAGTCAGGGACAATCACGTTCTGTGACTTCGGATAATGCTGTATTGCTTAAGGTCGACAACACAACAGAATTGCCATTACAACAATCCACAAGCGACACAGCGATAGATGCAAATCTCAGCAAGACGACAAGACAGACTGCACCTTTGGAGTTTGTGCTTTCTCCAGATGCCTCAAAACAAAATCTCTCCGAGCTCGTTGAAGACACACAACGCCTGATTAAGCAAATGAAAGACGAAATAAATATAGAGGACTTCGAATCTTCCGAAGAGGAGTACACCGACGAGTATACAGATGAAGATGAATATGATGATGATGATGAGGAATATGATGAAGATTGGGAAGGCTCGCTGGAAGAAGAAGACACAGAATATGATGAGGGTGAGCTAACTGAGGACGATATAGATGATGAGGATTATTTTAATGAAGAAGATGAGGAAGGTTTGAGTGCTGAAGATGCGGAAGGTGAAGTTAAAGAAGACAATACCGCTGCGGACAAAGTAAACGAAATTATAGATAAAGTTTCTAGAGCTCCTGGCGAAGAAAATAATACGGAACATGAAAGTGAAAATATTAGTGCCACGCATACCAATGAGAAAGACACTATCATTACCCCATCATCTCATACCGAAATCACAATAACCGTCGATACCCCAAACTCAAACTTAATTGATACAAATCATGAAGTCGCCAACAATGCTTTATTGACCACGCTTGAAAATGAAATTGTGCCTGATTCTAATGCTAATGCTAACCCAATAGAGTCTTCAACTAACGAAATCGAAACAGAGAATCAAACACCCGAACTGCCCGTAGAAACCGTACTGTTAAATGAAAAGAGTATTACAACAACATCAGACAGTACAAGCAATGATGATAAGGTAGACACAACTGCCTCAACTGAGTTGCGAATTGAGAACGAAGTACAAATTGAGACAATTCCAGTCCAAAACCAAGAAGGTGAAGATCAAAATATAAGCATAGAGATTATCCCTGCTGAAAAGGCGATCAACGTTTTAAACCAAAAGACTACAAAAGACCCCGAAGAACAAAACTCAAGCAAGATTTTGGAATCTAAACCTGCCACAAGTCCGAAAACTGGCGTTGTAAGTAAGATACCACAAATAAGAAACGATGCCCGCGAAGCGTCCACTTCGAAAGCTGCCCGAAACGCTTTGAACAATGCACGAAACGATAAACTTACCACACCAAAGAACAGTGTAACGACTGTTAAAGCTCAAGCTGAAAAACCGAAACCCAAGGAAAGTAAAATACCAAAACAGGCAGCAAAAAAGGTACCCTTGCGCTCGAAATCCTTCTCCGGACCACCAGGTCCCATTGGCATTTCTTCGGTAAAGACCATACAGCAAAAGTTTCTGAATCAGCAAAAACAGTTAACCACGCGTGTAGAACCAACCAAAAATCCACCAAATGTAGTACGTAAGAAGTCAATAACCGAAGCTATTACTAAATTTATGCCCAGCACTTCAGCGGGTGCCAGTAGTTCTACAGCTACTGCGGTAACCAGCATTTTCCGCACCCATCCACGTATACCTAAGAAGAAATATCACGAGACATGCTTTTCAGATGATGACTTTGAGACGACGACGAGTGAGGAAGAACCGGAACCGCTGGAGATACGTCAACGTAAGATAAGTGTGCCAGTTTTTCGGGCATACCCCAGCGTACAGGAGCCGGAAGTTGTGCCCCCAGAGGTAATTATTTTACATTTTTTGTAGGGTTGTTTCGGTGCAAGATATGAGCTCTGTATATAACATCCATTATTTATAATTATCAACAGGTGCTCGTTCAAAAATTCATCGAAGAAAAGCTAGTCGCAAATATTGCTGAAGCGCAAATAGCCGCCACTTTGGTAAATATGCGGTTCCAACAGGATGTTTCACTGTGGGCGGCCAAGGAATGTAGTGACCTTGACCAAGCCATCTCTATGCTACAGCAAGAGTGCGAACTCTGCATGGGCACATATCCCATGAATCAAATTGTCTCAATGCTCAAATGTACGCACAAATGTTGCAAACAATGTGCCAAAACATATTTCACAGTGCAGGTAATAATCCCAGCACCCCATAAGTTCGTAACCCTATAACAAAACCATTAACTTTTAATACTCCAATAGATTACCGATCGCAGCATCAACGACTGCACTTGTCCGTTCTGTAAGCTACCCGAATTACACGGACATAACGAGCATGAGGACGAGAATTTAGAATACTTCTCGAATTTGGATATCTTTCTGAAGAGCATTTTGGACGAAGAAGTGCATGAGTTATTCCAGCGAAAGCTAAGAGATCGCACATTGTTGCAAGATCCGAATTTCAAGTGGTGCATACAGTGCTCATCCGGTTTCTTCGCGCGGCCCAAACAGAAGCGACTCATTTGTCCAGACTGTGGTTCCGTGACATGTGCGCAGTGTAGAAAGACGGTGTGTAGCAACAAATAGTTCCATTTCTAGTATAATATAAATATAAATACTCCACACTTCTTGCTTGCAGTGGGAAAAGCAACACGAGGGTATTTCGTGTGAACAATTCAAGGAATGGAAGGAAGCCAACGATCCGGAAGTGCAGGCACAAGGAGTTCAAGAGCATTTGTCGCAAAATGGCATTGATTGTCCGAAATGTAAATTCAGATACTCGCTAGCCAGGTTTGTTGCATCAAGCTCTACTATATTATGGAAGCCAAATTGAAAGCTATCTTTACTCTCTTCTTCCAGAGGTGGCTGCATGCATTTCACTTGCACCCAATGCAAGTATGAATTTTGCTATGGTTGTGGCAAACCTTTCATGATGGGCGCCAAATGTACCATATCCTCGTATTGCGCCAAACTGGGTCTGCATGCACATCATCCGAGGAATTGTCTTTTCTATTTACGTGACAAGTTACCCATACAATTGCAAATGTTACTTAAACAAAATAATATACAATACGATGAAGATCCTACAGAGTTGTCTGGCAACCACGTGGAAGATGCCTCAACGTCCACACCGAAAGTGCCACGTTGTCCAATTCCCTTGCAAAAAGAGACTCCCACCGGTATGGTAGACACAGTATGCAGTGGAGAGGTGCCAGATAAACATGCTGGCATGTGTCGGTAAGTATGAAGTGAAGATCGGACTTAGTCGGAGTAATATCACTGTGGAACATTTTTGGGATTATTGTCTTGGGGGCGAGAAATTCCATGTCAGGGTGATGGTACTAGGTCAGTATAGTAAAACCCTCAAAGGGTTTGGCGTTCGTATGTGACAGTTTTTTTTATGACCTTTTAAATTTTTTCCTTATCTTGATGTTTTTTTGCTTAGTTGTAACAGGAAGTCAGGGTGATACTTGGAATTTCTCACCCCCCAGATTAGCTGTTGTACTGTGTATTGATACCATTTAACCTTAGAATTACCACTTTTTTTGAAATACCGTTTTTTCGGAAATCTGTATAAAGTGATAAATGAAAAAGTGCTTACGGATATTCTAACCAGATGCACTTGCTAACCAACTACAGTTTAGAATCAGATGTAATGAACCGATAAGACTCGAGACTACAACGAGATGCCTCTTGATGTCTCCTATCAGATACATACACAGTCCGGTCCGCATCCTCCCAGTTAAAGAGCATAATGAACTCCTCTCTAAGCAGTTTCTGCTGAGGCACTTTCATAAAAATTATCCTTGCAGTCAGCTACTTGTAGCGGAACCACCTCTTAGGAGCATCAAGAGGTCCTTCCTCAACTACGTTTACGACATAAAACAATACGCTGACCAGACTTCGGACGCAACAAACTTTAGACGAACTGATCGCCATTTACAGTGGAGCCATTAAAAACTTCACCGACTCCCACTCAGTGAATGGCGTACTTGGAGTCAAACCACCATTGCAGATGACGAGCTCGAGTTGCCGCGAGAATCGAGAGTGGCCCTTGTGCAGCTTCATTCTGGATACTGTAGCTGGTAAATTCCTACTTATCCAGGATCGACCCTGACATATGGAATATATGTGCAGCATTCCCGAATGACTCTAACCGCCTCTTTGCATGTCCTTACACATCTGACACCCCTATCCCTATGGTCAGACCCCGTCGAAACAGCACGTTTTCTGGACCTACCGTTGGATGACTTAGATGGCAACTTATCCAATCTTAACCATTCTAACGGGGACTAGATAACCGTTACTACAATAAAAACATTCCTATAGGGGCTTAAAAATCGATTGAGTTTCTAAAAATCTAAAGTAGAGCAATGGCAGATCCACCGAAGAGAGGTCTTTGACTGTCAAAGCCCCCAAAACCAGGAATTTTAATTCAAATTTAGAAGAGTTTTCGAAGTTACATCGCTACCAAAACTATGTTGGAAGGAAAAGCACTATCTTCCGAAAGAAGATCTGGATCCGACACTGAAATTGAGGATATACATATACATAGATTATATTGTATGATAGGATTTTTTTTTAATATTATCATATGCAAAATCGTACCCAAACATCTTCCAGTCTATTGTTATAAAGTTTCAGAATTGGTACTCACTTTTTGCCTTCAATTTTCAGCACCCATTACGTCGAGTACTTGACCGCCAAAGTGGCTAAAGCGCGCATTGATCCACTGCCCATATTCGATCTAACCGATTGTGTGCAAGAGTTACGACGACGAGATATACGACTGCCGGAACGAGGTCCATGGGATACAGATGAAATCTACAAGGGCATGTGTTCTGAGGTAAGTTGAGAGCAATGATAAATACATGAGTATAGTCTATATAAGGCTATTATTAGGTCAATCCACCAAGTTTAAGCAACATTCTTCATATCCCTAGTTTTATTAAAAACATTGTTTGTTGGCAACCTTATAATTTTTATAAAACATAAAGTTTTGAAAACTAAAAAAACAATTTAATTGAAAATTATTAAATTAACGCACGTAGCAAAAAAATATAAAATAGTGTTGCCACATTTTTGTATTTTTATTAAAATGTTTTACCCTCTAAGGAAGTTTAACAAATACATTTGACATGGGTATAATAACACATACCATATTACAAGGACATAAATTTAAAGTGTTGCCATCTGGCTGTAATTTTTTTTTTTAATTTTTAAATAATACGTTAACGTTTTCCAACTCACTCACTTCACTCTCTGTGGATGTGACAGAATATTTTTTCCGCTCTCTTAATATTTATTTACGTATAAAAAATAGGCTTTAGGAACCCTACCACTTTAACAACAAAAACAATTATTAGAGTTGCCACCTTTTTTATATTTAATTTGAAAAATATAAATGGGTATGCAGAAATACGCTCGAAAACAATATGTTGTAAGCGGACATTAATTTAAAGAGTTGCCAACTGAACGTAATAATTTTTTCTACTTTTATTTTTTTTTTTTAATAATACATTAACACTTTCCAACATTCTGTGGATATGACATAATAATTTTTGTCTACTTTCTTAATATTTAATTAAATATAAAAAGTAGTTCTAGCAACCCTGCCACTTTTACAAAATTCATAGAAATGAGGATGGCCACCATTTTTGTATTTAATTTGAAAAATTTAAATGGGCATACAGAAATACGCTAGAAACCAATATGGTGTACGAAGCCATTTATGTATAGAGTTGCCTTCTGACCTTAATAATTTTTTTTATTTTTATTTTTTTTAATAATACGTTAACACTTTCCAACACTCTGTGGGTGTGACATAATAATTTTTTCCGCTTTCTTAGTATTTAATTAAACATAAAAACTAGGTTTTAGCAACCCTAACACTTTTACAAAAAAAAGGGTTGCCACCGTTTTTTGTATTTTATTTGAAAAATCTAAATGGGTATGCGGAAATACGCTACAAAACAATTTGTTGTAAGCGGACATTAATTTAGAGAGTTGCCATCTGACCGTAATAATTGTTCACACTGTTGATATGACACAATAATTTTTTTCCGCTTTCTAATATTTATTTAAATCACTTTAAAAAAAAAATATTGGAGTTGCCACCTTTTTGTATTTAATTTGAAAAATCTAAATGGCTATACAGAAATACGCTAGAAAACAATACGGTATACGAGGGCAATATTTTTAAGAGTTGCCATATTACAACATTTTATTTAACGTAAAATAGATTTATATTTTTAAATAAACAAAACTCACTGCTTGTCATTCTTTCCAACAGGTTATAAAGAAAAATATTCCGCTGGAAACGACATGAGACAGTGTGCTGCAAGCGACTTGGACCAATCCACCAGATACCCAACCATAGGCGAGCAACATATGAACGATATATGTATGTACGAGCGAACGATGTTGTGGACTGCAAATATTTAGGAGGAAGAAGCGGAAAAAATTAAAATTGAAAAAACACAAAAATAATGTATTATTTTCAACAATATTTTCTTTTTTCTTATTTTCCACTTGTTCATTTCCTTATGTATGTTTATATTCGTCGCAGTCCACTGTATTTCTCTTATCCACGCTACTAATCCATATTACTACGAGTAAATGTTCAATTTATATTTTCTAAAGCTTAACTAGTGAATAAAGTATATACAGAAAGATAAATGATTTTTTCTTACTTAGATGTTGGCTTCTGTTTATTTAGACTTCACTTACTTAAGGCACAAGCAAACACACACATTCATACAAGTGATTATAGGAGATATGCGCGCGTCAACAAGTATTAAACACTGTCAGAATTCAGGGTCAGAAAGTCGCAATCTATATACATATAAATGTATATATAAATATATGTGTGTATGTATATGTATGCATATGTATGTTTGTAGACACCATATATACCATTAACAAAAAAAACTTGTATTGTGGGCGCCATACAATAGCAATTCATAACAACATTAATACAAATACTCACATTAACATATCACAACGCATCACATCACATCACTGTCAACGCGACATCACGTCAGTGCACTCGTTTATTACAAATTTCCGTTTTAACGTATTTCGCACATGATAAACGGCTGATGACCGCTCAGTGGAAAAATACAACAAATAAAAATAAAATAAAAGATAAAAATAAAATATAAATTAAAATTTAAAATAATTTTTGTTTTTGTAAAATATCTCACAAATTAAGTTATACGCTTTTCATGCGCTGACTTTGACGTGTAACGTCGTCACGCTCGTTATTTTAGTTTGCTTATCATAGTGACTAGTGTATATTTTTATACGATTTTCCCATTTAAATAAATACTCTCGCGCTGTATACATTTGAAAATGATTTTGTACAAATCGCATTTTCGAAAATTTAACATTTTTATTCAGCATACAGTGCAATAAACCCACCTTTCAACACGCCATTCGGTATTTATTCCATTCGTTCGATGCACTTGCTTCGGCTACACGCGTCAAATAATTTCGTTTTATGGTTCGTACATTTCCCGTATCAAATTTTCAAAACATTTTCTAGCACATGTTCTAAATAATTTTTCGATTTTTTTTTTTTGATTGTTTACATATAAGTTATGTCTCGAAAGGTTGTTATGAGAACGTCCGCTGTGAAACGTAGATGATTTTTGCGTGGGCAATACCCCCTAATGTGTTGGATTTGGGTGTGAATTTGTTTAACACTTTGAGTACCCTCTACCATATATCTTAACAAAGAAACTCCTTAAAATTTTAAGACTCTAAAGAACTTGGATAAGATATTGAACTGAATAGCGAAATCATTTGAGACTAATGAAAACTTGCAGTTAGGTTTTAAAGGAAATAGATTTGACAAAGGTAGCTTTTGAGAACCAAAATAATAAAATCCTAATGAAAATAGGATGACGAAGCACAAATAAAAATTCGCTTATAAAATCATTTTCCAGAAGCTTACACGCTCAATCTCATCAAAAAGGCACCTGTAATGAAAAAACCCCTTAAATAAGAAAAGATCTAGCGCAAACGACGTCGTAGTATTATCCAATTAGATGATATCTAATTCGAAAGCCTTTCCAAACCACTTTTTTGCTAGGTACGTTTCTTTTCAACCTTTCGTTTTCGATTTCAAATTACCCATGTCTATTTTCAGACACATCAACGGTCTGTACACAGAATAAAAAGTTAAATCCATTGTGTTTTGAATAGTAAACTAGCTACTGGAAAGCTGGGTATATGAAAGAGTACAAACTGGAAGTAACAGAAATTTTCTCCTTCTTCAACCGCATCCCTGAAAACTTAGATTACTACGTCGCAGAGTCTAGGTGAGCTTATGCCGGTTCACATGCCGAGAAGAAATAAGAGAAAGGGCGAAGTGGCCAGAGAAGAGACACAGTGAGCTTCTTCACGAAAGGGTTGAAGCTTAGAAGGAAGGTTGTAGGGGTAGTTTCTGCAAGAAACTTCCCGTCAAGTATAAATTTAGGCTACTGGATTACAGCAGCGTTTTTTAAAGTAAAGTAAAAATTAAGCTAGCAGTAGATGTATTACTTCGAAGGCGAGCATTTACTTCAACACCTGTTCTCACTATCGATTGCATCTAACTACTTCATTATTAGACTCGTTTGAGTCCCTGATCATACCGGAATTATTAAAACCCGCAATGCCGTTGAGCTCGCAAAAGTAAGTACTCTTGTCCTGTTTACATCGGGTTGTGAACGAGATGAGTCTACCTCTAACCCTACTACTCTACCTCTGGAATATACCTAAACATAGCAAGCGCTGAGCAACAACTTTTTTGTATGAAGGTTTTTATGTAGGAAGGTTAAGTGTAAACATCTGGGCACTTTTTCGTCCATTGTAGAGCTTTTGCAAGACTAAGGTTCAAACATCCCGGCTTTCGGCGAACAATGAGACATGGCCGAAACTCATATCAGCCATCCCAACAAATTTATGATAGGCTCTAAGCGCATTGTTGATTTTTGAGGACCTCTCCGATTTAGGTATCACAATGGAATGGTATTCTCAGCTGTCCAAGTTGAATGCTTGTTTGGATCGAACTTTTCGGCTTACCTAACCTAATTTAGCTCCAGAACTACGAAGAGATAAATTTCACAATCCAATAGTTTTGAATTAATTAAAAATTATTTTTTTGTGGTATTATATAGGAAGGTACGAGAGAGCGCGGGAGATAAAATCCGGCTGTTTGGTATATCTTCTCATCCTTAGACTAAAAACATGGTAACATGATAAGATGTCTTAAATAAAGATTTGTACATTAACCGATTGGAGGATGGTGTAATGTGTAGAAGTTCACGGAAGTTGGGAAAGTTCTCTGAGCGCCATTCATTTGGGAGTGGCCAGAAACTTTTTTGACTTTGCCCTTTGAAGAATAACATAACCTAATATTATACTGAGTTATTTCGTTGATTGGAACGAAGGTCGGTAGGCCAGGACAATGGTTTTTTTCTGCTCAAATTAATCTATAGAGGGTAAAGGTTTATAAGGTAGAATAATTAAGCTGGTTTTAAAATATATAGGACTAGTGATAGTCTACAAGTCTTTCTTAGAGTATTTACTAAGAGCTCTTTTGGAAGGAAGCCACGAGCGTTAAATAGTCCTATTCTCGACGGAAACTTAGTATTTAAAACCTCTTAAGTTCCTCGAGGAAACAATAAAAATAATTAATCTGCAATCAGACCCATATACCCTCAAAGGGTTAAAAATATTTTTTGTTTACTTACAATTGTCCAATTTTAAACTGTCCGCTGATGGATTTGTATTATTCATAAAATCCATTTGTTTAGATTTAAATGTTTATGACTTTAAAGGTAAATACTAAATGGACACAACAATGAATGGATTCAGCTAAATTTAATTAGCGTACTACGTCAGGTGTATACATAGAAGTATATATGTTTGTCCTACGCATATCCAATTATATTTTCATGTGGGGGAACATCCGTTAATGTAAGTGACTCAGGCGGTTGTCCATGGATATTTACGTAATTCAAATTTTTAAATTCTCTGGAAACAAACAGCTTGATTAATAAGCGCCTCAAAAAAATAAATATATGTGGTACATACATATATACATAAAAACATATTATAAATCATTCCATAAAATGATAAAACAAAACACTATTGACCTCTTAATGGGGTTACGTCGACAGCAAACATTTATTTTCCTGCCACTATTCTGATACGCGGCTCCAGTTGTGATAGCTAATTGATTTCAGCACTTTTTTATGCTTTTGTATGTAAATATGAACGATTACTAGACAAAAAGTACTTGCAGGCAAATGGCAATGAAACTGAAACCCTTAGAATACGCAATGTTGTGTGAGAGTTAATAATGCGCGAACATAATTACGTGAATAATCGAAAATCATGAAACGAAGCCACTTGAATGCTCTGGTTTTGGCATACGTGGGTGCATTTGTAAGTTCAAAGGTTCCTGAAAACTTGCAAAAGGGAGATCTTATGAGATGAGCCAATTTTTAGCCATAGACTTCAAACCTGCAGAAAACTTTATTTGTCCATAATATGTATATTTTACACCATATATTGGAAAAAAATTTACACCAAATAATACCGAATACCACAGAGGTGCTCTCATAAAGCCCTCCAACTTCTATATACGCCATACTTAAAGACCCCTCATTTGGGCATAAAAAAAGAGAAACCATGATTGGTTTCAAATCATTCAGTTTTTTCGAAAAATATCGTCGTGTTAACGTCTGTGAAATAATGCTTTCGACTACCAGGATGTTATGAAATGTATTATTAATGGCGATGAGTCTTGGATCTATGCTTCTAATCCTGAAACAGATGATTGATCGGCCAAATATCGTGGCAAAGGTGAGCCGAAGCCGAAAAAACCACGTCAAAGCAGGCCAAAAATTAAGGTTATGTTGATGATTTTCTTCGACTATAGAAGTTTTGTGCACTCCGAATTCCTTTCGCCTGGCCAACCGTCAACAAGGAATACTATTTGAGTGATAGGCGTCGCTTCCGCGAAGCTAAATATTCGTGAAAAGAGGCCGACAACTTTTGGTTTTTGTACCGCGATAATGCCACAATCACCGCATTCAGCTGATTTGACTCCGTGCGACTTCTGGCTATTCAGCAAACTCAAAAGACCCCTCCGGGGAAACCGTTTTGAATCAATTGAAGACAATAAACGTGAATCGCAACGCGCATTGATGGATATTCCGAAAATTAACTTTGACAAATGTTTTGAGGATTGGAAAAAACGTTGGCACCAGTGTATTCAGGACAAGGGAGATTAGTTTTTCCCTCAAACATATACATACCTTGAAGAATAAGTTAGGAATTTTAAAATTATGAACAAAGTCTTATTATGTTTTGTTTATAGTAGTATAGGAAGCAGCGTCTGTCCTCACTAGAAATAGCAACAAGCTACTACATTATCGGATACGTTTCGGTACCTAGTCATAGCGGTGCGACAGCAAGATCCTTGGCCTATATTAAAACATAGGAGATCTACTGAGCTACTTGCCTTTTGCAAAGATCATCTTCCCGCAATCTCTCGCAAAAATCTTGTCGGACGAAAGTTGGCAAAGTTATATGAAAGAACATGTCGCACTTTCTCCTCTATTGTTGAGCGTTTGCAAGACAGAGGTTTAAAGATCTCGGCAATCTTACTTTCAGAAAGAACATTCTTTGGCATTTAGTTTTTTAATATTATCTCTTTCAAATGTTGGCAGCGGCTACGTCTCAGGTGGTTCATTCGTTGCGTCCAATTTCGATGATATGTTCAAGATAAAGCTAAAAGAACTTTGTGGATTTGTGATGGTTCTATCTATTATATATGAGTTTTAAATACCACAAGAGACCGGGGTTCAAAGCTATCCAAATGAGATACCTGTAAGGATCGACCCCATAGCCTAACCAAATCTAGGTACAAATCAGTCTTACCAAATGTTTTAAGAGAATATCACAAATCCAAATTGTCTGGTGATTTTTCCTATCGAAAAAAAAATTCAAAAACGAGCAATTTTGTGTTTCCAATGTAATGCCGGTCACGGAATCACTGAAAATGAAGCTCTTAAAATCATAGATAAATTGTCTCATACAAGTCATCCATTAATCTACGTTAATAACGATAACATCGAAAAAGTTAAAGAAGTAAAGTGGTTGCAAATCGGTCTGTTGACACTAGAAATGTAGCAGAGGATCTTAAGTTCTCTCATGGATCAATACATTTTGGTTAATCCCCGTATCAAAAGACTTCGTTCGAAAAACGACGTTGAGTATAGGTCGCAAAAGAGATGCTTAACAGTGTAGCTGACGAATCTACATTCATCAAACGTATCATTACTGTTGACAAGACCATGAATAAAACCATGAATATAACTCTCAAACAATCTAACAAATTACGTTCTAATAATGAGCCGAGACCGAAGAAAAAAACAAAATGCGCTGAAATCACTTTAAGCCATTCTAAAGGTATGGAAAATTTAATTAAGCATTGACATATTTGCATTGGCTTGGAACTCTGTTTTGAAGGCGATATTAAAGTTTTGTATTAGAAAACGTTAATATGTAGTTTTCTTTATCAGCACAGGTCAAATGTGATTAGATGGTGGTTAGTAATATAATACCAAGTTGTTCAATAACACTGTCCTACACTCATTTTGGTGCCTAAGATTTTATACCTGATTGTGGATGTCTTTTGTGAGTTGATACGAGAAAACAAGTCACATTTTCCATATCAGCTCTTGTTCATAAGAAAGAAGAAAAAACATCTAGTAGCGGGAATGTGGTTCATCCTACCTACTATACCGACTCCTGATGCGCACAGAGCTGCACCAAACCAAAAAATTTTTTTATAGGCCAGTGTAAGATTTGTCGTTGGAATGCGACTTTCTCTGCAACATTTGGAGCGTTTTAAAAAGGATAAAGTGAATTTTGTGCGTCGATTCATCACTATGACAAGCGTTTTCATCAATGGAAGAGGTCATAACGGCTGTTGAAGCGTATTTTGCAGACCTTCCGAATTCTCATTTCAGGGATGGGATCCACAGATTGGAGGATCGTTAGAGCAAGTGTATTAATGTTCAGAGAGATTGTGCTAAATAATAAAGTTTATTTTGAATCATAAAATTGTGTTTTTCTTATCAAACGACAAAACTTATTGAACAACCTGGTATATAGTATAGGGAACTGAAAAGACATTTATCAGCTTGGCTTGTATAAAGTTTTGTCTCTAGATCGTTTTCTCGTCCCCTGGCCCAATGTTTAATACTTAGCAGATACATCCACAGTGTTTCAAGCATGTTATCATAAGTGAGCTTATTCGTAGCCTCCTAATTGTATACATTATTATAATATTAAGTACTCAATTACTTTTGAACTGCACCTAGTAATGAGAACTAGGTCAATGAACTCATATAACTTTTATAATTGCTTCCGGCATATTAAAAGCGTTCAATTGTCTGCCTTCTGTGATTGCTTTCTTATTACTAATTGTACTTAGGGCAATGTTTTTTTTCTGCAGCAGACTTTGGTTGGTGTTGAGAGTATTAGGTAATCTAAACCAACATAAAAGAGTCATCATAATATTTAATATAATAAAATAAATCATATATATATCATATAATAATCAGAGATTAATAAGTAAGTTGTGTTACTTTCATCCTTTAAAGAAATTGTATATATTGTAGAATCGTTCGAAGGGCTTCCGAAATAGAAACAATGAAATTACTACCGGTTATACGAAGCGTATATTTTCCAGGAGTGAACTCATTGTAAGATAGCAAAAAGTTCTTTGGATATTTGTATAAATTTCTCACATAATTTGTGGGATCTATGATGACTCCTAAAAATTTTTGATCCCATCGTCAACGAATGACGGATTCTGTGGGAAATTTTTTATTGCAAAAAAGCTCACGGAACTTTCGTTCATATTCGCTGCCTGGCACTCTTATACCATACCTCCATACTTTTTTCATAACTTACAATACCAGAAAAAACCCCACTACCTTTAAAAATGTGATCACTACAAATTGACGTATTAGGGAAGAAATATTGTATGAGTAATTATATATTTCTAAAACAATTCATTTGGTGCAAATGAAGCGCGTGGCAGAATATAAACAGACTTTACCAACTGTATTCAGGTTAAGACGATTTTGTATCGATTTCGAATGCCTAAACGGTAATAAAAATTTCTAATAACCTCCAACCAGCGTTTTGCATGCATATTGAAAATATCGGAAAGAGGTCATTTTGTGGGCAATCAAAATTTCTTTGGTCGAGAAATGCTCACGATTGCCTTGGAATTATTTATAGAAAGCGCGAGCTTAAAATAAGCTCATGCACAGCGTGGTATGCATTAGAAAAATAAATAATCGCACGTAGAATATTTATTTGTTTATTGTTACAACTTTTTATTGCATACTATCTGGGTGTGAAGTACAAAAACAATATGTGCATATTTATATAAATTTTCTCCGATAGTTTAGCAAGGCGCTTTTTTTGGCGGTCAACTTGCGGTTAAAGAGATCCGTATATTCAACATGTATGTATGTAGTGAATATGCGCAGTAGACAGCACCTTCTTAAGTGATAGATCAACACGATTTTTAGAGTGGAGCTCTTATTTATTTTATTTTAAATGGAATACTCGAAAATATGATATTGTCCATGATACATAGACAACTATGATCAGTCAATGACAGATGGACTGTGTTGAAAAAAAAAATACATAATTGGTTTTCTCAAATCTCTCTTCTTAACTATAGAATTATCTATCTATATCAAATTACCAGGTAAGACTCATTGCTCGCTGGACATAAGTTTGATATGTCAGGGTCGATTCTAGGAAAACACCACAGCAGAAACTGCTTTGAGAGGAGTTCATTATGCTCCTTAAATGGGAGCATAGGGGTCTCACTTCACAGGTGTTCGATGAAAAACATCAAGAAAGATCCAGTTGTAGCGCGGAGTGCAGTGTTCTGGCATGTCTGTAGCTTCCTCGTCTGCGTTTTACTGCATCCAGGCGACCATATGGGTGCGGCGTAGTTAAGGACTGATCAGCCGATTGCCTCGTATATTGTCAACACGTTTCTTTGTCTTTTCCCCAAATACTGTCGGCTAGCGACTTTTAAGGGAATTTTATTGCGGCTTTGTACTTTGGCAATAACCGCTGGCGTGTGAGGAGTGAAGGAACAAAGGCTGTCTAAAATCTTAGGGTTATTAACAGCCTCCGTCCAGTTAGTGAATATGGTCGTTATGGATTTGGTGGGGGAAAGTGTTAGGATCCTTGTAGCATGAAAGGTCGGATGATTGTCGACCGCTCACAGGGTCAATGACAGTTGGTTAAGGCCACGAACTATCTGGGCGTTAATAATGCTAAATGTTGTGGTGGTGCTGTGCACTTTTCGAAAGCCATGCTGGCGGTTTGCTAGGCTCAGGTATTGAAAGAAAGTCGGTAGTGGCAAAGCATCAAATGTCTTCACTACTGGGGAGAAGAGAGTTATCGAACGATAGGACTCCCTTTGTTGGCGTGTTTCCCAGGTTTCAGTAGTGCATCCACTTTTACGATTTTCGACACATCGGTTAATTGAGGAGTGATCAGCGACAGGTTGAGGAACTTGGTAAGAAATTTTACTCCCAACGATTTTGAGCTGTTGATGATACTCTGAACCTTCTCATCGGTGAAAGTAAGTGGTGCGCAGTTTTGTGGCATTTTGCGCAGCTGTCGGGTAACACATCATTTGGCTTTGTCTACCGAGGAGTGCAGTAAATTGCCGGTAATATCGTGCTAGCTATTACAGGTGTCCATAATTCTGGTGGGAGCTTCGTCATTCATTGGGCAGAATGTCGAATCGTCTACTGTTCCGCCAGTTCCATCCATCAACGATCATTTGACAGGCAGGAATGCCAAAAGTTGTGATGCGCGTTAAAGTCATCTGCACCAAACGGTTTTCACCACGAAGTAACGCATCTATGTTCGGGTGATATGATGTCACAATTGTCTAACATTTTAGCGAATGGCGCTACAAAAATTCCGAAACCGAAAAAACTACTTCAAAGCCGGTGAGATAATCGTTTTCTTTGATTGCCGTGATGGGAATTTGTAAACGACTGGATTTGTGTGCAGACAATTCATGATTTTTTCACCATGAGAATGTGCCATTACATTCTAAAGAGAATGTAAATGACTTTTTGGCCAAATACAAAACGAAAATTTTTGTTTAAGCAACGTATTCGTCAGACTTGGCTTCCTGTAACTTTTTTCTGTTTTCGAAACTGAAAAATCCGTTTCGGAGAACGCATCATGATTTCATTGAATTCGTTGAGCATTTATTGTATGAAAATTTAATGAACCCTTGATGCATTATCCCCACAAAACTAATACGGCTGTGTAAACTGACGTTGAGCAATACCAAAAGCTCCGTCAGGATCGGAAAGAACCTCTCCGAGCCGTTCGATACCAAACGACGTTTCAGGCAAGGCGATATCGTACCATGCGAGTTCTTCAATCTACTCCTGGAAAAAAATAATTCGAACTGCAGAACCAAATAGCCAAGGTACAATCTTCTATAAGAGTGCACAGCTGCTGGAGTACACCAACGATATTGATATCGTTGGCCTCAACAACCCCGTCATAAGTTCTGCTTTCTCTAGACTGGATAAGAAATCTAAGCAATTGATACCAGACCCCCGAGGGCAAGACGAAATGTCTCTTGTCATCAAACAAACATTCGTCGCACTCGAAACTTGGCTCCCACGTCACTGTTGACATTCATAACTTCAAAGTCGTATATAATTTTATCTATCCTGGAAGCAGTATTAATAGCAACAACAGAATAACTCTTCTCTGGACGAACAAAGACCAAATTCTTCAAGTCATTCATCATCCCCGTCCAGCAATATGGTGCAGAGGCCTGGACGATGACAACATCTGATGAGTCGGCGCTACGAGTTCTCAAGAGAAAGGTTTTGCAGAGCATTTATGGTTCTTTACGAATACCGCTATCGATGGAACGTTGAGCTTTACGAGATATACGACGACATAGACACAGTTCAGCGAATTAAGAGACAATGGCTATGCTGGCTAGGTCATGTCGGGCGAATGGATTAAAACACTCCAGCTCTGAGAGTATTGGACGCAGTAGCCGCGGGAGGAAAGACCAAATGGAGAAGGTTATGACTACACTTGGCATATCCAATTGGCGTCAAACAGCGAAAAGGAAGAACGACTGGCGCTCATGTAAACTTTGCTATAACCGCATAAGCGGTGTCTACGGCATTAAAGAAGATGGTTAATATTTCCGTTAAATCTTCTTTAAACTTTCGCAAGTAAAATATTTCAAATACTTCCATTTCTCAATCTATTTTTTAGCAAACAACGTTGTTCAATCCCAACAACACACAAATTGTCGCGCAGTTTGCCATCCCCGACACCCATAAATCAACAAAAGCTCAACCATTTCGCCGTCTCATCTTCATCTCATCGGAAAGAAAAACTCATAAGGTTTTCTGTATTTATATGTATTATCATTTTTTATTTTCCTTCTGCCAATCTCTTTATATATATAAATATTAATTTTGTACATATATATGTATTTAGTATAGACAAGTATATAAATACATCCGCAATAAACGCTGTAATTATTGTTTTTATTACTACTGCAAATTTACCAACAAGTTGTTGTAATGCTTTTGTATATTTTATTTTTGTTTGTGCAATCATTCGAGGTTCGTATTTATAGCATGCGATTTTTATTATTTTGCAGGAGTCTATATGAATACAATATTTTTTGTTGCTTAGCACACAGCAAATCTTTGTTTACTACTATACTAGGCGCTTAAAAAATGTATATTATATGTACTATATATGTATATATATATTTTCATTTTATTTATTTACTGTTATATTGCCATATATGCTACTACAACTACTGAAAATACTAAACGAATCATTTAAATAATAATATTTGCTGCTTAGGAATAGTTTTTGCCAATTAGCTTTTTTAGCCTTCGGTCCGTACATTGACTAGGAATACAATTTTTTTACTAGACTAGAACTTAGGGTTAAATGCCTGAGCTATTTTTTTTCTAACGCACTTCTTCTTCCGCTTTTCTTCACTAACACACCAGAACACAGGCGGCTCTTTTTGTTTGCTGTTTTGCATGTACAAATTTTCTGTGTATACATGTATACATAGATTTACTGCTAATATTTATGTAAAATTGCTAATTATAACTACAGTTAGATAGAAATCACATTTGCGAAATCGACTGACGTTGACTTGAGAGTTTACCACATGACATATAGCGAATTTTATGCGTGTATATTTGAGTATATTTGCCTTTGACAAACTGTTGGTGATTAGAACTTGATTTTTTTTTTTAATTTTCAAATTGTTGGTAGTTACAGCTTGACTTTTTTTTTACAAAATTTTTGTAAAATATTTTTTTAGTGTTGTTTTTATAACAGGAATTTCAAACCGATTATTATATACAGTTGAACTACCCTAACTCGAATCGCCACAATCCACAAAATAAACTTCCAGTTGTGGAAGAAAATTTGTTTAAAATTTGACTACTATTGCCAATTCAAGAGTTCAAAATATGGAGAACATCGAATTATAGCAGTTTGAGTTATGGAAGTTCAACTGTATATTACTATATGTAGTACAGTAGCTTCAAATAAATTCCCAATTTGTATATTTTCTTTTTTCAATCCCATGGTATAAATGTCCTAAGCTTATAGGTGGTTCAATTTTCTTAATTTATATTACTCACATAACCTACAATTGTGTGGAATATTTCGTGCAAAAACAATTTTTTTTATTAATGAAACTTTTTTTTGATCATCTCACAAAAAAACTAAAAAGGCAAACAAAAAAAAGAATAATTTAATGAGTTATTATTTTTATAAATTTGGAATTTGATATTGCTAACTTAAATTTATTTTAAGATGCATTATTTTTTTTTTAATTATTTCATAACATTTTTATACCTTATTTTGTTTTGCTTTCTTTTAATTTATTTTGGAGCATATTATTTTATACTACTTTGTATAATTTGATTTAATAGTCTTTCTATTTCATTTTAAATTATTTTTTTTTATATATAATGTTTAATTTTTTTATATTATTTTTGATTTTTTTAATTTAATTTTTTATTTTAATTAATTTGATTTTTAAATCATTTAGTAAATATTATTTTGTTGGTTTTCTTAAATTAAAGAATATTCATTTTGCGTTAAAATTTATATGTTATTTTGTATTATTTTATTAAAAAAAATTTATTTAATATCTTTTTTTCCTTTGTTGTATTTTAATTTAATTTTGCTTTTTTTGATTTGCTTAATTTTTTACTGTTTACTCATATATTTTGCTTTGTGACATTTTAGTATATTTTGTTTATTTTTATTTTATATTTTTTTACATATATTTTATTTTTTGTTACATATATTTTTTATTTCATTTTCTTTATTTATTTTATTTTATTTTTTTATTTTTATTTATTAACTTCTATTTCAATTTCATTTTAAGATAATTTTTTTAAATTGTAAAGAAATATTCATTTGTTTAAAAAACTAAGTTTTATTATAATTTTTTTATTTTTATTTATTTTGTATTATTTTATTAAAAAAATTATTTAATAACTTTTTTCTTTGTTTTATTTTAATTTAATTTCGTTTTCTTTTCATTTGCTTAATTTTTTACTGTTTACTCATATATTTTATTTTGTGACATTTTAGTTTACTTTGTTTATTTTTATTTTATTTATTTTATTTTTTATAATTTTTTTAATTTTTATTTTATTTCATTTTGCTTTATTATTTTACTTTATTTTAAAAAAATTATTTAATTTTATTTTTTTTATTTTATTTTATTTTATTTTATTTTATTTTTATTTTATTTTATTTTATTTTATTTATTTTTTATTTTTTCTTATTTTATTTTATTTTATTTTTCATTTTTATTTATTTTATTTATTTTCATTTGTTTTAATTTATTTTTTTATTTTATTTTACTTATTTTATTACTTTCCGATTTCTTTATTTTATTTTATTTTATTTCATTTGATTTTATTTTATTTTGTTTTATTTTTTTTTTAATTGTTAAGAAATATTCATTTTGTTTTCAAAATTAAATTATCTATCAAAAGGCTATATACAATTTTTCCATTTTTTTATTTTCTTTAATAATTTTTTTACATTTTTTTGTTTCATTTTGATTTATTTCATTATATTTTATTTTAGTTCAATTTCTTTTCTTATATTTTCTTTATTTATTAATTTTTATTTAAATTAATTTGGTCTTTTAACTTTTTTATATAATTTGATTTAAATATATTTTTTTAAATTCAATTTTAATATCCTTTTAATTTTTAAGAAATATTCATTTTGTTTTCAAAATTAAGTTCTTTTTCAAAAACGATACAAAATATTTATGGCTTTTGTATATAATACTCTCAAAAAAATTAAAAAATTAAACTTAATTGTTTTCCAAAAATATATCAAATTTTTCAACAATATCATATTTCTATTATATTTCCATAAAATAAATAAATTTCAAAATTATATTTGTTTTTAATAAAATTATTATTAATATTTGCTTTTCCATATTCATAGAATCAGTTGTTCGCAGAAAACAAATTTCCTAATAATTTTAATAAAAAAAATTGTTAAAAAGGTGTAAAAAAATATTATTTATATAGTTAAAAAATCTATGATTTATTATTAATTTTTTTATATTTATTTATAAAAAATTGTTTATATAATTGGTGAATATAATAAAAAATTTCATATGAAATAAATTACTAAAAACATTATTTATGAAATTATATTTGGAAAAAAATTTAACTAGATTTTTTAACTTGGTTGAATTTTAGTGATTTTTTTCTTTGGAAAAATGTGATATTGATTTTTTTAGTCAAATAGGTTTTTTTAATATTTTATTAAATCCTAAGAAAGTTATAAATAACTTTTTTGAGCATTTAATATAACTTTAAATTGAGTTTAAATGATTTTTTTATGAAAAATTGCTAAACTTAGTTTTTTTTAAACAAATATAATTTTAAAAGTTTTCCTAAAAATGTAAAATAATATTTTATAATTGTAATATAAATATTATTTAATAAATTATATTACTTTAAGTTGATTTTGGTAGCATTTTCATATGGCAAATTTTACCATAAATTATTTTTTTTAGGCAAATAAAATGTTTAGTATTTTTTTATCACTTAAAAAACTGTAAATAAGTTTTGAAAATAAATTATATAAATTTGAAATTTTTTCTCCTTAAAAACACTGCCTTGCTTGCAAGAAATACCCCACAAAACATACCATGGATTTTTTTATATTTTGTGATCATAATATTTGGGGAAGGGTAAGCTAGTACAAAATTGATTAAATTGTTTCGCTTTATTTTTTTATGAATGTATAAACTCCCAATGTACATATTGCATATCATATGCAATTTATTCTTTTTCTTGCTTTCGTCATTTCATTGCATTAATATTAAATAGTTGGCGCAACACGCGAATATGACTCACTATCTCTCTCGTGTGATATTATACAATAAATTCTTGTGCATTTGGTACTTGAATATGACTTATTGTCGATATGACCTGTATTGTATACATTTATATATAATTATATTATTTTTTTTTTTTTTACTTTCTTCAACGCCACTTAATTCTCACGTTTAACATGTGATGTCTTGTCTTCTGCGCGCCGAGCACGCGTTATGTTTGCGTTAGTCATGGCTGGCTAACGCGGTTTCGCCGCCCACCGGCGCAAAGCATGCTGCAAACGATTTCCAAAACTTAAACCAATTTTTACGCGCGTTTCTCGTAACCTTTCACGCGCCCACTGCTGTCTAATTGGCCACCTCTAGCGCCGCAAGACTTTCGATATCCGAATCGAAGTTAGCATCGCACGTCGAGAGCCACTCAATGACACGGCTACGCACCACTGTCTGATCGATGGAATTATCCAAACCATAACTGGACATCATACGCTTCAGTTTCAATTTATTTTCATCGGCGGACAGACGACCTTCACGCTTATTCAAATAAATACACGAATCCTGATCGGGATTCGGTGAGATGAGCATCGCTGACTTCGATGTCGCAATGCGGCATTCAACCCAACGATCTTTCATGTATTTCATGACCTCGGTTACTTTGCAGCGATCTTCCGGATCGTGCGTTAAATACTTGCGGAAGCAACGCATCAGACGCGGTGAAAAACGACGGAAGCCGTCAGGTATTTTTGTTGTCTTGCGTTGTTCGTATTTCATAAAGTTCGAATATTGTGCATCCTTCACCCAATCGGCCATGTGCCATGGCGGACTGCCAGTCAGTATGTTGAACAGCAGGATGCCGAATTGCCACGAATCGCTGGTGGGCATGCATAGAAACCGTTCATTTTTGACAATCTCCAACACTTCAGGCGGCACACAGCTGGTCCACGTGTGCTTCACCTTGTGCACCAGCAAACTCTTCTTCGTGGTCGTGCCGAAATCACACAATTTGACACGTGAGAAATCCGGCGTGAAGACCAAGACATTTTCCAACTTAAGATCACGATGCACCAAATTCTTCGAATGCATAAAACCCAACGCCGAACTCAATTGTTCGCTGATAGTCTTACAAGCCGACTCATGCAAACCATGTGGCCCCAAATTGGCCGCCAGATCACCGTACGGCGCATGTTCCATAGCAAACACATAGTAATCCTTCGTCTGGAAGGCCACATTGTAAGCGCTGAGTATATTGCGATGATGTGACAACTGATAGTTGAGGTGAAACTCCTTTTGGAAGTCCTTCAGCGTGGCCAACTCGGCATGTACGGCCTTCAGCACCACCGACGTATTTGTGGGCCGATGATGTGCGAGTAGTATGCGTGCAAAGCAACCTTCGGCCAGCGTCTTCTCGACATCATACTGATCGGAGAATGTCATTAAGGGCAATTCAATATCCGGCACGATATGTATGATGCCACTATCATCCTTGTCCGGCTTCTTGTAGATGCTGCTACGGCGACTGACAGAGGCGCTTGAATTGGGCACTTCCAGCTTTGCGCTGGTCACCGGTGATAACAGTGAATTGTTGTTCGTGCAAGTGCTGCTGTTATTGTTGCTGTTCCTGCTGTTCGTGCTGCCGCCATCGCCGATCGAGCGACGCAAACGGAAAGAGAATGAGCGTTTCTCTGTAAACAAAAAGAAGAAGGCGAAAGACGAGTATGAATATAAGTTTATGAAATAGAAGCGTGAGAATATTGCTAAAAGCTTTTAAACTCATAATATAAATAATATTAGAATATACATATATATTTAAAATTAATTTAAATATACTAGACATCTTGTATTTTTTCACGTTATCATTATTTTTAGATTGGCTATCCCAATTGTTGTCATCAACATTTTTAGAATAATTTATATGTAAGAAAACATGGAAGAAACCATAAAGTTGCAAAGCGAAAATTTTAAAAAATTTTAATTAAAATTCTTTTATGCTTGCAAGAAATGATTTTATACAATCATATGATATATTGTGACATACAAATCCCAAAATAATCGCGATGTGAACCAAAAATAACCTTGAAAGTAACATGACTATATGTGACCAAAGGCTTTTCGGAACAAACGCAGCAAATTTCTCAAGCAATGCCTAATCATTAACTGAATTGCAAATGATAAAAGCTGAAGTGACCTATTTATAGTACGATCGAGAACCATTGTACCTATGCGTGATTCCAAAATTTCCTCCTCTAAGCTACTCGACCTCAAGCATTACATTTTACCAGTAGGAGGTATAATGACAGCTTATCTTTGCAAGGTTATTCCAATATTTGATGATCTGTAATTATCGTGGTCTATAAATATTTTTTTCTTTATTACTCTTTTTTGGATCATAAACCACCTACAAAGTTGCGCCTTGTCCCAGGTGATTTTGACGTAGATTAATTCGCACAGTACCCACCACCTTCGTCATGTTATTATGGATCGGTCATGTGAATCTCAGTTAGGCGACATCAGCCAAATGCTACCCTTTCAGGTTATGACCTATAATATAAGTATTTCTCGAATAATAGTCTTCGAAATTCTGGAAATCTCTCTAATCTCTCTCTCCCTCTCTCTCTCTCTAATCATATGTAAAAAAATTGTTTCCGGCCACTCCCAAGTGAATGGCGCTCAGAGAACTTTCCTCACTTCGAAATTCTGGAAATCTCTCTAATCTCTCTCTCCCTCTCTCTCTCTCTAATCATATGTAAAAAACATTGTTTCCGGCCACTCCCAAGTGAATGGCGCTCAGAGAACTTTCCTCACTTGCATGAACTTCTACACATAGCTCCATCTTCAACGGATCGACCAAATTTTGACCGTTCCATGCTTTAATTCGCTCATGAAGTGCCATTCTTCATAATATGTGATAATATTATAGAACTACTAAGTGATCTCCAGAATGTGTAATGAATGCCAAGCAGTTTAAATACTTAGATTATATGTCAATATATTAGCATTTGCTCTCAGACTCAGTCTCGGACAAAAATAGCATTTCAAGGGTTAAGAAATAATATGAAGACTAAATTCTGGAATGCATTAAAAAAATTGTTAACATTTGATTTTTTAAGTGTTTTTAAGATATAAAAATAGAACTTCACACGAAAACAACGACGCAATATTTCGTTTATGATGATGAAGAAGCGAAATGATTGATGAAGTGCATAAAAAATTTGCGGAGTAGACAAATTAATTGCGAGAAAAATGTGGGAGTACATGCATATATAGTACATAAGGTTTATATGTCTTTTTGAAAAAATATTTTTGAAGAAATAGATCTGTATGTGTCTTTTATAAAATATTTCTAAAGAAAATTATGTGCTTATAATGAAATGCCAAAAGGCTAAGCATTGTAAAAAGCAGTGGAAAATAGAAATCGAAAACAGGAAAGCGAAAGAAAAAAATTTAAAATAATGTAGAATAATGCATAGAGTGAAAAATACTATACAATAAAATTAATAAATGGGATAGTAAAATTAAAGAAAGTAGAATCAAGTAGGTATATATGTATTTCCGAAGCAAAAACGATAAATGAAATGAAATTGAACAAGTGATAATAGAAATATGGAAGCAAGGTCTGGATGTATAAAATTAAAATGTAGATTAGTGTAATAGCTGGGAATCTTAGTATAAAAATTTCCGAGCACTTAGCCGCAAAAAAACAAAATTGGGGTCCTATTATAAAAGAGCTTCAAAGCCGAGCTGCAAAAGAACGCGCCGCTCTCACTCGATTAAAATTTTCGGCTTGTCGTTTAACTTTACTTTTTACAGCTTTCTAAACAAAGAATACACAAATCAACAAAAGATGCTAGCTCATTCTAGTTCTATTTTGATTTTGAGCAGGAATTGGAGATTAATACTTATATGAAGTTAAGTGGCCAGCGATATCCCCATTTATTTTCAATAAAAATATTCAATTTCAAATTAATAACAAACTAAGGCAGATTGTCATATTTTTAACAAGAAAAAGTAAACTATTTAAAAATTTAAAAATACTGTGTGTACAAAGTAAGGCAAGAAACATAAGCAAACAGCTTTTTTGAAAAAAAAAATTATGGAGTTGTCAGCTGTTTTTTCAGTTAGTGAAATATTAACCTGCAACATGTTTTTCTACAATCAGTGAAATATTAAACTATAATTAATGGTATCAAATGATAAATCAAAGAAATCAATGAGAGTATGAAAAATTATTTTATAGAGTTTTCCCCCTTTTTAACATTCAAATATAATATTAAACTACACTTTTTGAAATACATATCCGTATGTTGTATGTATAAGTGTAAAGATCAATGAAATTATTATTTCTTAACATTATTTTTAGAGAGTTGTCACCTGTTTTTTCTAAAATACAATATTCATCTGCAATTTCTGAGGTAAGTTAAAGAAACTAATGGTAGTAGAAAAAATTAGTTTGTAGAGTTGCCACCTATTTTTGTACAAAAAATAATATAAATCTGCAGTTTATGAAATACTTATCTAAAGTTTTAGAAATCAATGGACTTAGTTAAAAAAAATATAATTTTCCACAGAGTTGAAACCTATTTTTTACACACAAATAAATTAAAATCCGCAATTTTTGAAATATTGAGCTAAAGTTAAAGAAATCATACAAAATTATTGTATAGAGTTGCCACCTATTTTTTTTACATATATGTAAGTATATTATAAGTCCGCAGATTTTGAATTATTAAGCTAAAGTTAAAGAAATCAATGGAATTAAACTTAAAAAATATTTTTCATATAGTTGCAACCTGTTTTATTTTTTCCCATATAAAAATATTATATGGAATTCACAAATGATAATTCAGCATCTTTTTTATAACCTCACCAATTAATCTATGCAAAAATATTTTATATACATAGTTGCCACCTATTTTTATATATGTACATATATAAATATAATATAATTTCCCCATTTTTGAAATATTAAGCTTAAGTTAAAGAAATCATTGGAGTTCTGTTTTTTCAAATTCTTTCCATAGAGTTGTCACCTGTTTGTTTTTCAAAAAAAAATTTATTTGAAATTTGCAAATGGTAATTCAATATCTTCTTTATAACCTTAACAATTCATCTGTGTAAAAATATTTTATATATGTAGTTGCCACCCGTATTTTAGCCGAAGCAAAAAATGCCAATAAAAAATTAAAATTCAACAACTTTTTTATAACCCGACTAATTAGTTTATAGATAATTAAGGGCACTTATGAGCCATCTATCAGCACAACATGGTGCATGGCAACACGAAACTGTAAAAAGCTGACATAAAAACTACAGTTAGTTCTACTAAAATATATTTATAAATTTGTATATATGTAGATTTGTATGTATGTATGCACTCCCAAAAACGCCTTTACAACTCATCATTGACGTAGCAACGCTTTGAGCGCCGCCGCCCATTTTATGATCTTAAGAGCAACCACAGCAACCGACCACTTTGGCATTGACCCGCCGCCAAGCTATTAAATATAAATTATTAAGTGTGAATTTCTATTAGTCAAATCTTCCGAATTGCACAAGCAGAATTTGCTTTGTTTTTCACTTGTTTTATTTTTTTTCACTTTTAATTTGTTGTAATTTTTTATTTGCCTCTTTGTGCTACGTAGAGAAAAATACTACTAGAAATACTATATTTTGCAAACAAAGCGTTTATTTTTAGCAACAATTAACATGAGTATAAATAATATACATTAACGTAAATTACACCAAGCCATATAGAGTATATATATATGTATATCACTGTGTGTGGGTGTGTAAAAATTTATAAAACAACTTTGTTTACGATATTTATTATTACAACAGCAAAGCTTACACGTCTTCCGTTCTGTTTTATTTATTTCCGTATTGTAGTTGCAGTAATGAATATAAAAACATCAAATGCAATACTGAGCGATCATAAAAAACTTTTGAAATTAAATAATTTAGCTAATTTATGCATAAATTTTTGTTAAATTAAGGGTTGCCACCAGATAATTGATGTTTTTCTTTAAACCGCCATCAAAAAGTGCAAGTCACGAAAAGATATCTCATAACAAATTGAGCACAATTAAGGAATACACAAACAGTTGAGCAATTAGCAGTTAAGCAATTGAAATTCTAAAACAATTTAATATGGAAAATTATCCATTACGCAATAATTTAAACACGTCAAAGCGAAATTTTGATTGCCTGGACTTCACGCTTCGCGTTTTGATTTATGCTCGCAATTCGATTGCAAAATAATAGTAGCGTATTGATACTTAATTTGCAATTGAGTAGCTAATTAATTACTAGTAATCTAATAGAAGGTTCATCTATAAATTTGTTTAACTAATAGCCAAATTAGAATGATTGAATGTACTCGTAAATTATGCTGGACTAAGAATTAATGGGAAAAGTGTGTTGCAGTAAGTTTTATAGACTTTTCTCGAACCAAAAACCATGAAAATTTCTAATACAACTAATTGCTTTTCAATTAATATAGTAGAGATATGCAAACTATAAGTAAATTTCAAGAAACTGGATGCAGAGCGAAAAATATTTAAAATTTCAGATTTCTTCGAAAAATTCTCTAGTCGTGAGATTCAAAACATAACATAAAAACTGTGTTGCCACATGAATGCAATTTATTATTAGTAAAGAAAACAAAAGTTTATTTTAAACGGTATTTTAAAAATTGTAAATTTTGTGGAGTTGCCACCATTATTTAATTGTTTAAATATTTTTAATAATAAAACTTTCTTTAATCAAGAAATAGTTGTAACACCTTCATGTTCTAATTTAAATTATCCAGAGTCATTCATATGCGAACCCAATTTTTGAGGTTAAAAAACTCCATGTAAAATACTACTTGGAATCACTGTCTATACCACTAATAATTTTCATTTTATCTAACTGTTTCGCTCTTTAACTTCAAATATTTGTACTAGTGTTTTATGGGTATTTCTTAATTTAGTCAACTAGCATTTCTATACTTATATTTATTAATTGACTCAATTAAGAAACTCTATGAAATTCTTACCGAATAAAAGTGTGTTAGCAAAATCAGATCATGAAAAAAATATTTTTACAATTTCAGCTAGTAAATTATTTGATTTAGGTTTTTGAATCTTTAGCTTAAATTTTTGAGGTTAGAACAACTCCAAACAGCAAATTACTTGAAATCACTCACTATTGTTAATTTTAATTTTTATACATTTTTCGCTTCTTAGTTTAAATTACATGTACGTGATTTTAAAAGTATTTCTTAATTTAGTCAATTAGTAACTTCGTATAAGCATTAATGTATTCAATTTATTAATTGACTAAATGAAGAGGTTTTGTGAAATAATTTTTGCTTATCAAACAGTATGCATTTAGGAAGAATTTAGACTAAAAAACTTTAAGATGATGTTGACACCTATAAAAAAAATTAAAATGCATTTAATAAAGACAGGTCAGGAACAAGTATATTTACAATTTAAGCTGCTAAAATATTTTATTTTGTTTTCAACTTTTAGATTCTTTAGCTTAAATTATTTGGACGAGTATACATGTCTTATATTTGGTAAACACAAATTATTTCGGAATGTTGTAATTTAGTCAATCAGTAATTCTATGTACGAATTAATGTGGTAAATTTGCTAATTGAATAAATTAAGATGCACTTTGCAATAATTTGCTTACCAAGTATAAGATAATTAGAAATATTAGGCTAAAATATTTAAAGGCGGAGTTTCCAACTATTCAAAAGATTCAAAACCCATAAATACCGTCAGATTGAAAAAAAATTAAATATTTATAATTATGGCTACCAAATTATTGAAATTAATATGCACTTAAAAAGATTTGTATATATTTTAAGGGGTTACACCATATAGTATATACCACTTGTAAGTCACAAAAACACGTTTTCGTGAATAGTTTTTAAGAGGTTTTTTTTTTATAATTAAATAAATTATAAATAAATAAAAATAATCTGCATTTACACAATTTAATTTAATGTAATTGGTGATTAATTTTGAAAAAATTATGAATTCTCTTGATCTCATTGTAGATCTCTGACGGTGGAGAAGAGTCTTCTGATTAAAACGATTTATAACCCAAAAACTAAAAGTATTTTTATAACAATCGATGAATATATGTTATGACTGAAAGACTATATAGTCAAAATTTTATTTTTTGACAAAATAGCAGTTTTCCAAAAAACGTTTTTTGTGAAAAATTTACACTTCAGAGTGCCTTAAAAAATCGAAATTGCTCTCAAAATTATTCTTCTTTGATCATTTGCTGGCGAATGTATCTAAGAACATCATCCGTTTCGGATAAATTTCCTCACTGAAAACAGGGTTTCGAAAAAAACGCGTTTAAAGTTTTGGGAGCCGATGACAATTAGTTAAGGTTCTGGTCTAGGATTTTGAAAAAATCGATTTTTTTTTTGCATATTTTGAAAGTTTAGACTTTTTTTTGAAAATGGTCAACGCGATAACGACATCCTTACTAATTAAGAATCTTCTTGTTTTTTGTGTTTTAGATCTCTACCAGGGTTGAAATCACGTCAACCAGGACGCACCGTTTCTTTTGAAGCCCCCACTCCACCGGCCCGTATCTCGACGAATTTTGTTTTTTTTTCTTGCAATTTTTTTTTATATTATAAAAATGTCAATAAAAAACATATAAGAAAATGGATAGTAAAAATGTTTTTAATTTTTTTTTATCTTAGTTTAAAAAATGCCTAAAATTCATGCGTCTAGACCAGAATATCCCCTTAATAAATGCCTTTAAATACGCTCATATTTCTGAAACTATTTGCTGGATCAACTTCAAATTTTTGGAGAATATAGTAATATATGTATGTATATATTCCATTTTTCATATAAAATTGTATATGCTAGAAATGTTTTACGAATCATACCGATCTGGCCGATTCCGACAACTGATCAACCAAATATCAAATACATCTATATATTACATTTTAATCGAATATCTTAAAATCTAACCAAGAAGTTTGTATGATCTTTAAAAAGTAAACTTTGCTTTAAAAATTGCCGTCTCGAAAGCGGTTTTAGAGACATATTCTTTCATGCGAAGTTGTTCAGTATGATCCGTAGCATATTTCCAACATAAGTGATTTTTCCGTTTTTCAGCTCGAAACCGGTTTTAGAGCTATAAGTTGTACAGCATGATTTGTAAATTATTTTCCGCTTAAGTGATTTTTCTGGTTTTTTCGCTGCCTGTATATCAATGCGCTCCCAAAAGTGAATATAATCACACAATGCTTCAAATTTAATTACTATAATCAAATTATTTCGCAATAGAATTTTTAGAATTGTGACATTAAACTCTAATGGAAATTTTAATGAATTTTTCATGCAATTTTTTTTTTGTTTGTGTTATTTAGATATAATTTAATAATTTTGTTTAGAAATATCTCATTCAGCTATAATGGAAATTTTATTAAGAACCTTTACTTTATTCTTTTTTCTTTTATTACATAAAAATATAATTTAATAAATCCCCTGATTAGCATCAAAACAGCTGTGACCTAATTTAAGTCATTGCCATTAGTTAAGAAATCCTTTTAATCCAACTAATTTAGCTAATTTGGTACTCTCCTATGTTTAACCGCTACGCACACCGCTGCCAGCTACAGATTGCTTTAATGTTTATTTTTTTTAAGTTAGCATATATTATTTTTCTACAAATACATGTACATGGCTGCATAATACTATGTATTAACAGTGACATTAAACACGTAGGTGGTCTGTTTGTATCCACCTGACAATTATTTTAAACAAATTATGACTTTTCTTTGGAAAAACGTCAGCAAAATTTATAGCCAAAAAATAAATGACAAGCAAAAAAGACTGCAAAAAATTTTAAATTCAGAAAAGAAATAAAAAATAACGTGATTTTTTGCACGAACTGATTTGATTGGATCACTAAGCGAAAATAAATAAAATTATAATGTATAAATTTATACACACTATGTAGAAAAATATTCACGTATGTAACATACATATACACATATGCATGTATGTGGATAGATGTGCTCCGTAAAATCTCAAACCACCGTAAATGACACAAAACTACAAAATAAATTTTAACTTTGTGATTTATAACTAAACTACGCCACTTTGATCTGGACAAAGCGCATAACAAGCAAACAACTAAAGCGCAAAAAGTATAGAAAAAAACATATAACATAATACAAAGCAGCTAAATATAATATAAATGATATTTAAAATCATATATTATACAGATCATATGTGCCAGACGCAAATTTAATGCGCGCCTAATGCCAGAGGTGACAGACGAAGCATTTTTGAACATATTCGAAAATCAAAAAATTGTAAATAAATATGCCAGCATGTGTGCCATATTGCTTACATATAACAACAACAACAAACAGCTTTCACGCTTGCGAAATTTGGGGCGTCCAAGCGTCTGAACGTGATCCAGCGCAGGCAACATAGCGATTTGTGCTATAGAAATGATTGAAGCAACAACAAATATAGGCATTGACATGTGGACTATATATATGTACATATGTATTTGAAAAACATTTCAGGAAAAGTAGCGCGTCATTTATAAAGCTAATAAAGCGAAAAGCTTAAAAGAAATTATTAATAGCGCGCTTTATGCCAAACGCTTATTGATTCCGGGAAGAAGTGCCTTGTCGCTGTTTCGCTTTCTAAGAAGTAATTTTTTTCCACTTTCACTGCAAATGATGTACATTTGATAAATGGCCGGCACGGGCATGCGGCTAAAATACACGCTTAAGTGCTTAAATAGCCGACTATCAATTGGAGCAACACTGCTGACGTCAGCGCAGTTGGTAGACAAGCGCAATACGCATACGCCATGGCGTACGCTGACCGTTGCACAAACTCCCTGCCCGGACAGTGCGTTTAAGTGCTGCGTATAAACATTTTTTGTGCTGTGGCAAGAGAGATGTAATATAAATTTTTATGCGTAGTGATATGAAAGTTCTCTGTAGGAAATGTTAGCTAAGTGGGCATGTGAAATATGCGTGTGGATATTTAGAGTTAAAGAAGATTTTTATTTGAAATGTATTCAAGAAAACAAAAAATATCATAAATGTTAGTATTTAATCTTATGATATTCAAATTATAACAAGTATAAAATCGCATAAAATGGTGGGCACTATTTCATTAATTTATAACAATTTCTAAAGTTTGCCAAAAATGCCATAACTTGACTCATTTTCACGGTAATAATGCGTACTTTTCCGGCAATACTGATTTTTTTTGTCGTTTTTGAGTAATTTCCATCAGGTTTGAGTATTTTTATAAATACATTTTACTGAAATTTTACTGAAACTGAAAATTTTTCATCAGCTTCATAACACTTTTTCAAAAAATAGAGCCCTGCTCCCTCTTACTGCGAATTTTTCAAGAGATTTTGAGCATTTTTCAAAATTAGTGTATTCCAGTAAAAATTTTGCACGAAAATAATTACGATTTTGTTTATGCTATAATCGTTATTTATTACTACTTATTTGTTTAGTGTCATTATATAATTGTTTTTCATGGGTTATTTGCGCCAAATTGCTGGTTTATTTGGAAATTTTATTTATTAATAACTTTATTTTTTGATTTGTTGTATATATTGTGTATAAGATTTCGAAATGGGTGCCAAATATTCAATTATTTTATATGTTATGTTTCTAATAATTTTAATTATTAAATATACAATGCAAAAATGCTTAAGGAAGAACAAGTTTTAAGGAAAAGTTTTGGAGTTGAAGAATTAGAGCTCTCAGTTAAGGCTGCGCCATTTGATATTCTTCATTATTTTGCACAAAAAAGTATTGTTTTTATCATAAGTAATGTGGAATTTTGAAACAAAATATTTTTGTTTTTAATAATATCGAAATATGTGAAAATTTGGATAATTTATACCCTTCAAAATACCTTACTAAAATTTTAAAACGATAACTCAAATAGTTTTTGAGTTACAGTCTTCTAAAGTGTAGCCGCTCAATTCAATCAGTTACAAATGGTCACCTAAAATGCAAACTGCTTATCAGCAAAAAAATTCCAAATTGAATTTCAGATATAACCAATACACAACCTAAAATTCTGTTTCAATATGAGTGGTTTCTATTATATCGTTTTTCCTTAGCCTGTAAACTTATGAAAAGTGTTGTTACGCTATTAAGCATTTTAGGTGACGAAATATTTATCTTTTAAGCGAAGTTTTTTCAAAATTTAATATTTCAAATTTGCTGAAGTGATTTCTCGGAGACAAATATTCCTACAACTATAAAATTATTCAACATTCAAGGATTATATAACAGCATTGTTATCGGAGTGAATTCATTACTCCGTATAAGAAGCCGCCCTTCGGATAACTGAAGAATTTCTACCTATGCCTGTCACTTCTGCTTGAAAGACACTAAAGTGGTCAGCCAGTCTGATAGAGAGCACCGGACAGAAGACACCCCCTTCAACCTACCGCTTCAATCAATCCGTGTAAAAGCAACTCTGCCCCAGCCAGATATCTCTCGGAGGTTTGCGCGCAGAGAAGATGTCGCTGAGAGTAGGCTCCACCGTGCAGTGTTTCAAGTTAGCAGAAATGCAGTCGAAGTGAGAAATGATTTCGGAATTTCGCTCCCTGAAACTTTTAATGAGTCTAGTTGCGCTGAGTCTGAGAGCAACCTTCGCAACAATGTATTTGCCGGCTATACGAGCGGTTATTATACTTACTTGTATGTAGAATGGCATTAAGTGCCAACATTGGTGTTATATTAAGCCCTCGACCAGGCAAATACACCATAGGCAATCCATAGAATTTCATCCTCTTCTCAGCTTTGGGCTTCCATGACAGCTTTCTATAGTACTCTTACTATAAACGGACTGAGCCAAACATTACAGCGGATTCGACAAGGAGCGTATATTATATTTCAGTACTCTGCCAATAGAATAATGTTATTCGCACCATATTGAGCACGATAAACCAAAAACAAAACATTTAGGTATTTTGAGTATCCGACTTAACGGCGTATTTATTTTCAATACGCCCATTTCTACAGGACCCATACACGCATATGTTTATTTAAATTTGAGATATAAACAAATAATTATCATTGTTATGGCTTTTATATGTTGCTGCAACGCATTTACGCATTTCGGCTGAGGATGTTGCAATTTTTCTGCTAGGCCCACTCCCTAACAGCTTGGGCATTGTGGTCGACTGTGCGGATTGTGGGCCTGTACTGCTGCGGCTGTTGTTGGTCATTTATGGCCGCCGCCTGGCCGCTTGGCCCATTGCCTATTTGTTTACGAGACATTACACAAATGTGGTTGCCCCTTTTTCCAAGATTTGTTTTTTTTTTTGCTCTTATTTTGTATGGGTTTTCGCCTTTTTTGCGGTTGCTTTCGTTTACAGTACGCGCGCAGGCACTTAAATATTTATCTCTCGCCTCGTTCTGTTTGTTTTTTTGCCCTGCAATCGTTTTGTGTGTGTATTATCTTTATTCTTTACCAATCATCAGAATACACATTGCCGTTTGGTCGTGTAGTTAAGAATAGATTTCAACTTTTCCAATTGGATTTTGGCCCGCCAGCAAGAAGCTGCGCGACTATTGCTCACTTTACGAGTAATATTTGTCTCCTCTAAGTTTTCTTCTTTTTTCATTTTTCTTTTGTATGTGTGTGTGTTTCTTTATGCATTTCCACACATTTGATCCGCCGTTTTGATCTGCTCGCCAGGCCGGGCGCTGTTGCTGCTCAACGGCGATCAACTGTGGCCACACCAGCACCAACAACCAGCACTGCAAAATACACAGTCGCATCTGCCAAGTGACCACCGCCGTTCTGTCCGTCTGTTTGTGTCTCCGCGCACCGCCGGTGCTATTGTCTACTTTACAACACTTTGGGGGCATTGCTGACGTCAATGGATCAGCAACACAGCCAAGTTGCCAACTACTTCCCCGCTGGTGGCACCCGCAACGTTGCCTACACTTGCATTTAGTTAACCCGGCCGTTTGCTGTTGGCACGGGGAAACACCCAGGCCGTTCTCTACATTGTGTATATATCAAAAAAATATTGTTGTTGTTGTTTTTTTTTGCTTTATAAAATTTTCGTTTGACTTTAGTCGATTTTGTTTTTTATTTTTTGGCTAGTTTTGTTCTTTGTTCTTTTTATTTTTTTATTATTTTTGGCTTTGTCTTTTGTGTTTGCTTATTACTTAGACGTTGTTGTTGCACGCAGCTGCCTGTTCGTGGACGAGCTGTCTGCTTGCTGGCGATAAAGCGTTGCGTTGCGTTGTGCGTGCCAAAAGCCAAAAGTATCAGCGGCGCTGGCATTAATTTTATACGTATAAAAAGCAAGCACCAACAACAACAAAACAATTTCGGCATAGTGTCCATTATCTTTAATTTTATGACCAAACAAATAATTGCCAATTTTTCGGCTCGCACATTTTACTCGCGTCTTCTCGTTAAAATTGCGTTAAATGATATGTGAGTGTGCGTGCTTTTGAGCGAGTTTTTTCCAAAATTTCTACATTTTGTTATTTTTCCTTTAAAATTTGAATTGCATTTTATTTATTTTTTATTTTTTACGTTAGATTTTTTGTCTCTCCCTTCTTTACGGCAGCAAATCTGGAGGCGATACGTGGAATTGCAAATGGTGTGGGTGACGCCTACGCGTCCGCGGAGCTAGTCAACTTAGAAACCTGGCAAGTTTCACAAGCAGACATTAGCAAATTCATTTTTTATTTAGAAGAAACTCAAAAAAATTATTGTTGCAAAGCCATTAATTAACTTTATAGACCTGCGACGACCACGTCCTGACGAACGCATAGAGACTAACATATTCCAGCAGTTGTCAAGCGGAATTAAAAATCATAAAAAAAATAATGAACAAGATAAATATAAACATATGTATATATGTATGTATGTATTGCTCCTAGTTAAATCGTTTTCAGATTAGTTGGGAATTTTGAAAAAATCTAAATTAAAAAAAATCGATTTTTTCCATTTTTATTAATGATACCTTTAATAACAATATACTATTAAATATTTTATATCGACATCCTTCTAAAGCGTAGCCACTCAGTTAAGTCAGCTCATCAGATCGATATCTTAAGTTGTTTTTGGGTTACAGCCTTCTAAAGAAGAGCCGCTCGGTAAAATTAGTTCTATCGAATTATCTTTAAGAGAGTTTTTTTTCGAAAGAGAATTTTTCAAATTTTTTCTTTGTGCAACTCGGAAAATGTTGAATTTTTTCTTCAAAAACTTTATATGTACATATATTAGGGTGTGTCAAAAATCCAAATTTTGTTTTCACTTCGTACTCAGAATTGGTATGGAAACCTTTAAAAAAGGCTCCCCAAGTATGTATATGCAACTCGAAAAATATTGAATTATTTTTCAAACATTTTTTTTATGTATATTAGGGTGGGTCGAAAAAATATTTTTTTTTTTTCGCTTCGTACTCAAAAAAATTGGTTGATGGACATTTCTAAGAAAGGATCACCAAGTATGAGCTCTAAGTTGTAACGGCAAGGTCCTCAGCCTAACGATCTTATTCTTTTTTTTTCTTATTTTCAGGTAGAAAAAATTGTATCTCACTTCCAGCTATTTCAAAAAATATTTTGTTTTGTGAAATTTGTAGAAAATTGGGTGCTCTTCAAAAAGGATCCAAAAAATTATTTTAAAAAAATAACCTATTTTGACCCAGCCTAATGCATATATGATATGTATATTAAAAATTTAAAAATAGAATTTTTTAATTCCGAAAATTGCCTTTCGTTTAGGCTGTCTCACTAGATGTATCTCTTAAGTCCATAACTGGTAACGGGAAGGTCTTTCGCCTAACGATTTTATTTTTTTTTCTTATTTTCATGTAGAAAAAATTGTATCTCATTCCTCATGTTCCCAAAAATCATCTTTCGTTTAAACTGTCACACTAGATGCGAACCTTAAGTCCATAACATATTTTCAGAAAGGAATTCGAAGGTTTCATGTTACACTAAAAGAGAAATGGAATAGCGAAGATGTGAATTTACTTCGTAAATTCCATAAAATTCTCCCGAACATTCAATTCTCTGTAGAGTGACTCTTTAAACAATCCAAGAAATCATCTCTAGAGACATGCATACGAATTTATAAACTCATAATATTTCCAGACAAAAGCTAAGTAAGCTTTGTTTAGCCTTCGCCGTCAAAAAATTTGTTCAGTTATAAACACCCCTCCTCGATCTAGCATTTTCGATTGACTTTTTTATTCAGAATTAAGAAATTTGAGATAAAAGAACTTAAAACCCTGCTAGATACCTAATATTTATAAGCTAATCAATAATATATAAACTATGCTTCAATCAGCTGACATTTCCTCTAAAACTATCTCTATATTAGGTACGTGTCCTCGCTAATAGGTACAATAAATGCGCCCAAATGTAGGCAACGTGTTATTGCTACCCTTTAAGATCATATTAAACGGCGTGCATGCATAAGACGGCCACTGCTACAAAAACAAAACTAACAAAAACAGCTGACACTGAGCGTGTTATCTGCAAAAGTCTTCAGTGTATATGTAACATACGAGTACACACTTAAGTATATATGAACAGGTGATGCTAAAGCAAATACTTGTAGATATGTCTACAATTTCATGAAATTGTGTTTGTGGGGTTTTCAATAGTTTGGGCACCTGTTGTCACCACATCAACAACAATTCCTTGCGACTTGGCATTTTCAAGAATTTTTGTGACGTTGCAAGCTGAAAGCCTCTCAAGGCTCAAGGTAAGCTATAAACATTAGTCAAGCAAGCAGAACAATCACGTACATACACTGGTATATGTACAAACGTACACAGCTTGGACACGTGCAATATTAGTTTGTATAATAATGTACAATAACTTAAGCTGTGATACGTGCAAGCTTTTATAAAATGCACAGCAAGAAATGTGAACTCGAAAAAGGGAGGGAACTAAATAATAATACCACCAGATCTATGTTGGGTGTGAATCAACTATGGTACATTATATCACCCTGCGCCTAAATACAGGCAGCGTTTAAGTGCTCATTTGATTTAAAAAAAATTTTTATTACTTTTTAAAAGCTAAAGCAAATCTTAAAAAAATATCTCCTTCGTCACGCTGGCAGCAGACTAGTATTAGATCCTACTTAAGCGGTCCCTAGAGGGTATGTTCCATACAATTCAGTACATTTGCACGTAGTCCATAGGCATACAAAACAGTTTCAAGCCAATTGAGCCGGAAAATACATTTCACTTGCAGTTGAGTGACATTTTTCTTAAATTTTCTAAAAGCACTCTCCAGTAATTTCCACATATTTCACGTGCTATCTGCATGACATAGGTATATTATATTAGTTCAGGTCAGTGTGATGGCATGCTGAAAGCACCTGGGACATAAGTGTTAATGCTTGCCTTGTTTGAATTCAGAAGTGTTGGCAAGGTTGCAGAAGGTTGAACATGAGAAGTGGTTGCTGTTGGAGGATTTGTAAAGATTATATGTAGACATAAGTGTATATCAGCTGTATTCGAGTTAGAAAAGAAAAAGTGAAACTAAAATGGATGTATTATGAGAGAAGCAATATGTAAGCTTGGAGAATATGGGTTGGACATCCTGTTACTACTTGAGTCTGAGCACTCGAGTTTATAAGCAACCCCGAAAAATGTCTAATACTATGCAAAAAAGAGATTTTTAGTGAAATAGTTTGGCATTTTTCGCAACAATTTGGTTCGCTCCAAAATGTAGGCAAAATTTTTAGATATAATAGTAAAAGCTATATTTTTCAGTAATAAATGTAGGCAACGTTTGCTGAATATATCTATTTGATAGATTATTCAATGAGGAATAATATTTTAATATTAGTCAAACATCCATATTATCTAATAAATCATTAAAGAGAAATTTTCAAGCAATATCGCTCCAAAATGTAGGCAACACTTGCTGTAATATATGTATTAGATATATTTTTCAATGAAGAGTAGTTTTTCAATAAGAATAAAACGTCTATATTGACTTAGAAATATTTCCAGAGAAATTTTAATCTTCGCCCCTAAATGTAGACCAACACTCTTCTCATCGAATTTAAAACTAGTCCCAATAACGAATAGCTTTCTACAACAAGGAGACTTTTACAACGATTGTATGGCACTTTTCAAATTTTACAATTTTTTTAGCTCCGAAATGTAGGCAACGTTTTTAAATAATAGTATTCGATAGATTTTTCAATTATAAAGTATTTAAGTTGCATAATAAGAAATTAGAAAAAGTTTCAATTTTTTTTTTAAATTTCTTAGTTCTTAATATTTTTTACGATTTTTTTATAATGCTTTATTCCATTTTTTTAATAAATTTTTTTAATATTTTTCTTATTAATTTTTATTTTTTTATGATTTTTTATTTTTTTTCTTTATTTCATTACTACAAATGTTCGATACATTCAGTCACTTTTATTGCCAAAAACTTTTTTTCACTTTTTTTTATTATTTTTTTTTCACTTGCCTGCCATTTCTCCACATGCCTAACATAACCAGCTAATTTTATTAGCACCCCTACATAAACACACAGTCACATGTATGTATATTTATTTTCCAATTTAGTTACCACCACCTGCCAACATATTTATTTACCTAATTGAATTATGTATGCATTCATAATTTTTCCTCATTATTAAAATGATCTAGCGAAAGTTGCTCACTGTAGATTCATATAATAAACAGACAACCACAAAGTAATAGGAGAATTATCTTTCAATTACTAGCAGCAGCAAATTGTGCTGCGTGCGTCTACATAACAATTAATAACTAATTATTGGCATTTTTTGGTGAGCTAAAAATAAAACCTTCACAAGTGAAGCGCTAACGAATTTGCACGCACCGGGAAATATGAGTGTACGCTTTGAACATTTCCCTCAACACGCGGCTAATTGTATTGGCATTTGGCGCCTAATTGTTTTATTTCATTTCAATATATATTTCTCTTCTTTTTTCGATTGTTGCCATATGTGCAAAAAGTTTAAGTAATATACATACATACATATGTATGCTTACGTACGCGCCCCATGTCTGCTTGTGTGCACCGTTTGGTTGGTGAGTAATCGCAATTATTCATGCGATCGATTGTTATTGGCATTTAACGGTACAATGTGATTGTGGAATTTTATGGAATACAATTTTTGCTGTTTATTTAAGATATTTTTATTTTTTTTTATATTATAAAATTATAATTTTTTCCTTTTTGTTATCAATTTTTTATTATTTTTAATGTTTAATTTTCATTTCTTAATTATTCTCTGTTTGCTGTTTTTTCCAATGTTAAATTTACTTTTAATTATTTATTACATTTATTATTATTACCTTTTTTATAATTATTTTTTAATTGTTTTATAATTTTTTAATTATATTTTTCATATTTTTTATTCTTGTTCTTAATTTAATTTAATTTTTTTATTTTCATTTATTGTTTTTTAATTCCAAATTGTTTTTTAATTCAAATATTTTATTTGTTTTATTTAGCTTTTAATAACATTAATATGTTTGTCATATATATTAATTTTTTTTAATATTTTTAAATCAAATTTTTAATTATTTAGTTAATTAATTAATTTTTTCCTATTATTTTTTATATTATTTTAATTCTTTACTTTAATTTTTAATTAGTTTTGCCCCCTTGCAATTTCAAATTTATAAATTTTTCTTATTTTTTATTCTTTTATTTCTTATATTTATTATTCTTGGTCTTAATTTAATAAACTTTTTTATTCAATCATTTTTTTAATATTTAATTTTTTTATTTTATTTCATTTTTAATTTTATTTAAAATTCTATATTTTTTTCTTACCAGCCCCAAGATCGGAAGAGCACACGTATATATTATTTAATATATATTTTTTAATTTTTATCAAATTTTTTCATTCAATTTTTAATTAAATTTTTTCATTATTTTAGTTTTTTTCCATTATTTTTTTATTATTATTTTTCCATTCAATTTCAAATTCTTAAATTTTCCTTACTTCATTTTTTATTTCCCTTTTATTTTCTCGTATTTCGTTTACAAGGCAATTAACTGCGAGTTAATGGATTAACGAAACGCAAATATTTGATTGATTTATTAGCATAAATAAATCGAAATACTTCGGCTAAACGATTGAAATATTTACGAGTACCAAATATATGTAGGCGTATATATTTAGCATCCCGCCTTTACTCCGAAAATTTTGCTCAGGTGGGGATTCGTCAAAAAAGGTGGAAGGGGCCGGTCATAGTTAAAGCATTCAAGTGCTTTGAACCCGCTTAACATAGACGCAGTCACAACGCTCATATTTACGATAATTTCGTTAGTCATAAATCAAGCATGCATATATTATATAAATCTCCTCCATTGCGCCTGCTGTGCGGTTGTGTAGCACTTAAACAATGCCATTTGGCACTACGCGGCGTATACTTAATCTTTGTCACGTCGCAAAATCCCTACTGCACATGAATTTACATGCTTGTGCATGCACGACTACTTTCATGGGAGAGTTTGTTTATTTATTTTACAAGTTTATTTCATGATCAAAATATGAATTTACAATAATCGCGTTTATTTTTAATATTTTCTAAAAGCCAAAAATAGTCAGCTATGCATGACAAAAAACAACGAAACGAATGTAATGCATTTTTGGGTCACGATCACTCATAACATGGCGACTATAAGCGAAATTAATGCACAAACTTACACTAAATGCCTACAAAACAACGAAGTAAAAGTAGCACGAGCGTGTGGAAAACGAAAGTAATTGGCAAATCAATTAAACTACGGCATCTTTGTAGAAATGAAAAATTGACTATTATGCAAGATCAAAGTGAAGCAGAATTTTATAAAAATATTGATTGCATGAAATACAAACACATGTGCATAAATGTGGATGTACATATATGAAAGTTTGTATGCAGCAAGGTTTAGTGATTTGGGACATTAATTTTGTATTTATGGTAGCTGATTCTAAATTGACATTTAATACAACTTACATTTTAAAACATTTAAAATAGTAAAAAAAAATTAAATTTTCATTAAAACGAATTTTTTAATAAAACATTTATTTAAAACGAAATTTGAAATTTTTCATGTTGAAACATTTAAAATTGAAATTAAAATTAAAAAAAAAACACAAAAAATAAAATAATTGAATTAAGATTTTAGAACATTGAAATTTTGAAATTTTTTAGATAAAATTTTTTGGATTTGCATTTTACAAAAAAAAAAAATATTCCATTATTAATTTTTTAAGCAAAAAAAATAAAATTTTAATTTTGAAACATTTAAAATTAAAACCAAAAAAAAAAACTAATTAAATAAAGATTTTGAGAAATTCATATTTTTTATAACAGAAAAAATAAAATAAAAAATATTGTTTAATTTAACAAATAAATTTAAAAAAATTCAAGAAACTCAAATTTTTAAATTTTTTAACAGTAAATTTTTTAGTTCAAAGAAACAGAAAAAAATCTTTCTAAGCATTTTTTGGATTACATTTATACATAATCAAAGCAAAAAAATAAAATTTTAATTTTGAAACATTTAAAATTAAAACCAAAAAAAAAACTAATTAAATAAAGATTTTGAGAAATTCATATTTTTTATAACAGAAAAAATAAAATAAAAAATATTGTTTAAGTAACAATTTTTAAAAATGTTTTTGTTTTTGATTATATTCGTATTCAATTTTATATCAGAAAATATTAAAGCGAAATTCTTCATTTAACAAATAAATTTAAAAAAATTCAAGAAACTCAAATTTTTAAAATTTTTAACAGTAAATTTTTTAGTTCAAAGAAACAGAAAAAAAAATCTTTCTAAGCATTTTTTGGATTACATTTATACATAATCAAAACAATAACTTTGGTTTAGATTTTTCAATTAAAACTGTATATCAGAAAAAATTTAATTAACAAAATTTACAGAAAAAATTGTCTACTAGATTCTTCATCAAAAAATGTCGTTTTGGATTATATTTGTATACATTTTATATCAGAAAATATTAAAGAAAAAAGTTTTATTTAACTTAAATTAAAAAAATGTTTAAGACACTCACATTTTTAATTTTTAATTAAATTTTTTAAATAATTTTATTTATATATTTTTCTAAGCAAAAAAATGTCAGCAAATTTTTTGTAATAGATTCATATACAATTTCATATAAAAAAAATTTTAGAAAAATGTATTTTTTGAACAAAACTTTCAAAATTTTTTTTGGGCTTAGATTTTCCGATATATATAAATTTTTTTAAAAAAAAAATTAAAGAAAATGTTTTTTTTTTAACAAAATTTTCAGAAAAAAATTCTATTACATTTTTCTTCGAAAATTTTTGGATTATATTCGTATAAATTTTATATCAGAAAATATCAAGAAAAATATATAATTTGTCAAAAACATTAAAAAATTTAACAAATTCAAATTTTAAAATCTTTTGATATTCGATTTTTCAGATTATATTATAAAAAATGATTACTTTCTCAAATTTAAAAAAAAAATTAGATTATTGCTTACATGTTTTATTTACAAAAATTAAAGAAAAAAATTCGTATTAGATTTTTCATATAAAATTTTATATCAGAAAAAATTAAAGAAAACAATTTATTTCTTTAAATTTTCAGAAAAAATATTCTTTAAATTTTCAGAAAAAATATTCTGTAAGATTTTTTATCAGAATTTTTATATCAAACAAAAAAATTTAAGTAAATTATTTTTTTTAAACAAAAAATTTACAAAAAAAACTGTATTAAGTATTTTCTTACAAAATTGCATATCATGAAATATTAAAAAAAAAAACATATATATTTTAAACGAAAAAGTATATGTATTTCATTTTTATTATGTGCACTATCCTATAGTAAAAGATATTTTACTTAAAATACTAAAATGAAATAAACTGGAGACCTTCGATTTGGCTAAACTATAGCTTGATTTCAGCGCAAATTTATTCGCATGAGCGGAACGTTCGATGTCTTGTTTATTATTTAAGCTCACTATAGATATGAATACATACTTACGCACAAACATACCTACACAGACTCATAGTATATTCATTTTAGCAATGAATATACATAATTTTGCATTATTTTGGTGACAATCAGCTGTCAATAATAACTTTCAATGTCCTTGGTCAAACACTTTCGCTTTATTATGCGCTAATTACCCGATCAACAGATGTCAAACTGTATCATAATAACCATATATTAGCACTGATAATGACCGCTAATGAGTTATGCAGTTATTTCGAAGCAATGTCATAAAAAGTCAAAATAGTTTTAGAATTTTTCAAAATCAAGGATGCATAAATTTTTGTTAATTGATTTTTCAATAGTGCACCCGTTTGTGTATGTATGAATATACATTTGTTCATATAATTTGTGCCTTTTGCTATAAACAACAACAACAACCACAAATTGTGTTAATTTTCGGCGCTGTGTTTGGGAATTTTTCTTGCATTTTCCAATTTAACACATTTTTTGCGCTTAAATCCCTTATTTGTTGCAGTAATTTGCAACAGGAAATCGACAAATCAAATTAGATTACATGCATTACCTGTCAGCGTGTTGAAAGGTACAAATACATATGTTACAAGCGGCGCTGCTGGAGGTGGCACATCAAAATTCGAGTTCATTGCAGATTGGAAGGCATATAAATATGTATATGTATAAGTATTTATGTATGTATGAGTATACCTGTTTATGTGTGTTAATATGTATGTATGTCTGTTTCGATGTGTGAATGTGTAAGTCTGTATATATGTTTGCATATGTACGTAAGTATGTATGTATTTATGTATGCCTGTATGCAGGTATGTAAGTATATGTTCTCACTCGCCTTAACTTATGGCTTTACAGTAATATTTACGATTGCCTTCTTTAATATTGATGTGTTGAAAACACATCGCACACTGACCCGCCCACTTCTCGACGTAAGCACATAACTATTAATTTATAAAAAAATATACACAGATACATTTATACATATAGTACATACATACATATGAACATATTAGAAACAAATGTTTATTGCACGCTCTATATGCGCTGAGCGTTGTAAACAACGGTACAAGCATGTAATCAAGTATATACATATGTACATATGGTTGCATATATGTATGTATGTTCGCATGTACCTACTTATGTGCGTATGCATATTGCTATAATTGCCCGCTGTTAGTTTCAACAAACTATTCCTGTTCGAATTTTGGAAATGCTGCAGTTGTTGGCGCCTATAAATACACCGCATTTAGATGATACATAAAATGCGTATTTACAGTTGTTGGGTGTTGAAATGTTGCATATGTAAGTTTAGACGCTGCATGTGCAGGAATTATGCGAATTCGCGATTTGTGCTCATAGATTACATTTTCAAATGTATAAATTGTACTTTCTGTTTGTATAGACATTTGGTGGAAACGTCACTACACATACATATGTATATGATATAATCATTAGTAAAGTCAAAATACTCATAAATATTACAAGAAACGTTTACTTAGTTAAGCTATAATACCCCACATAGTTGCATTTCTTATAGCATAAAAGGGTAGAAAAATATCATTATACAAATTTCTATGAAGAATATAAGCTATAGTAGTCCGCTCTGAACAATTTTTTCGTTAATTCTTTGCGTTGCTTTGGAGAATTAGCTATGCCAAATTTCATAAAGATACCTCATCAAATAAAAAAGTTTTCACTACAACGACTTGATTTTGATTGTTCAGTTTGTATGGCAGCTATACACGATAGTGGTTCAATATAGACGTTTCCCACAAATTACCAGCTTATTGGCGAGAAAATGATATGTGCATATTTTCTTATCGATATCGATATAAAACGAAGAAATTAATGGCGCGCTATTATAGGCCAAAGAGAACTCACTTTGTTCATTTTTAAGGAAATAAAGCATAATAATATGATGACTTAACTTAAGTTGAGCTATAACAACATTTATTAAAATTTCCCTAATTTTTCCATAAATGTATTTTAGCAAATGCTACAACTCAATTGTCAACTGACAACTTTTACAAACTAATTATTTCATCATTTTGCCCAGAATATATCAATTTTTCCGAAACGCAGCAAATATAGTATCAAATACGTCAATTATTGACGCAAATCAACAAAGGAAAGAAATCAACAATTACCAAAAAAAAGAAAAAATTAAAACATATTTATCAAAACCAAATCACCGCCATTTGTTTACAAATAATTTATCTGGTTATGTAGTATATACAGGTAAAAATAGTAGCGATCAATTAATCGATGCCTAAATAGGAAGAGAATAATAGAATGTATAATTATGAATAATAAATAAATAATGAGAAAATAATATAGATATTTTGATTAAAATAACGGGAAGTTAAAAGAAAAATTACAGAAATTAAAAAATTACGAACAAAAGTCTGTTAAAAATAGCAAAGCGAATCGCTCGAATTTCAGCAAAATTTCTCTTTAGCATTTATGTATATTCTTCGATTTCTCTTTAGTATTTATACAGTTCTTTTAATAAAAAGTATTTTTATAAATTAAATAACAAGTATTATGTACGCCACGAAACGTGAATACCCAGAAGGAAAAGTAGGATACCTTGCAAAGTGTTATATAAATAGTATATAGATGACCAGCGTGGCAAGCTGAGTCGCGTTGGCTAACGTCCCTCCGCTACTACATGCGAACTAATCACTCAATCTTTGAGTTATCGATCTGAAATTTTGGACCCGTTCTTTTCTCTACAAGAAGCTACAAAACCGCTGTTGTCGGACCACTATAGCATATAGCTGCCATACAAACTGATCGATCAAAAATCAAGTAATTGTATGGACAACTTTTTCATTTTATGATCTATCTTCACGAAACTTGGCATGGATTACTTTTCAAGGTAGCACCATGACCACCGCAGATATTGCTTAAATCGGACCACTGCAGCTTATAGCTGTCATATAAGCTCACCAATCAAAATCAAATTTTTATATGGAAATTTTAGTATTTCTGAAGAGTGTTGGGGCACCGAAGTTAACTTTTTTTTGTTTTTGTTATTAGTGTGAATTTTTCTTTAAATTTTCTAGTTGTATTTTTCTTTCAATTTTCCCTTTTTTTTAGTTTCAAAACCATTTAACAAGTTTAACGATAAATAAAACTTTTTCGCATCAAAAGACTTTTTGTCGTTTTTATTACCCGATTAATCGACGCGTGCCTCAGTTGTCTGAATGTTTATTTGAAAACCAAAAAAATTCAAGACATAAAAATATACACATTGGCATAAAAAACTAACGAACTTGTAGAAACTGAGTGCGCTGGTAGGAAATAGGAATAGACTAAAGCAGAAGCCTTTGAAAGTGAAAAAAATAAAGAAATACATAGTAGGTTGAAACTCATCGAAAACGAGAGATAAAATAGCAAGAATTAAGGGGAAAATAATTTAAGGGCGATCTAAGGTCTGGAAAAGGAGGAAAAAGGGACGTGGTTGAATTTTGAAGGGTTGAGAAAAGTTTATTTCGAGAGATAAAGAAAGGTGAAATAGCAAACATTAAGTGAAAAATAGTTTAAGTGCTATCTGAGATCTAGAAGAGAAAGAAAAGGGGCGTCGTTGAATTCTGAAGAGTTAGGAAGAGGTTATCTCGATCGAAAACGAAAGATGAAATAAAAACCATTAAGGGAAAAATAATTTAAGGGCGATATGAGGGCTGGAAAAGGAGGAACAGATTGAATTTTGAAGAGTTAAGAATAGCTTATCCCGATTTCCGGCAAAACTACGATCTCCATAGAAAAAATATTGTAGGATATAAAAAGGTATGTAACTTTTGTATATGTGAATAATATGTGAAATAAATTTTTTTTTTAGCAGAAAAGTTATTGCATTTTCACGGCATTTCGAACTCAAAAATCATATTTTAATTATTAAAAATGCAACGGCCCATAATTTCGAAAAATCTCTACTGAGTATTAACACATACTTATTAAAAATCATGTGACACTCCTTTCGTAGCCGTTGTAAATCACCAATGATTGACATATTTTTCACCTTAGTCGCACACGTGTCGAACAAATTAACAACAAAAATATTTAGTCAAAATACTATAAAATATAAGTTAACGAAATCTTAAATTATTACTAATTAAAAAAAATCGCTGTCTCGCCCACTCAAAATGAAAGGAAAACACACATGCGCTTTTAATCGCCAAATATTCAACGCTAATTCCGCTTTATAGCATTATGCAGCGTATTTATTAGACATTATAGATGATTGAAGAATTCAGCTAATTTAACGGTAGAACAAAATTAAAGCAAAATAAACGCTGTAATTAAATTATATTTAAATGCTACATTTCGTACAAATGAGCATGTGAAATTTTGTACACGACAGCTTGAGAATTTATTTTTAACACAATTTTAATTGAGTTTGAAGGTGGATTTCCTTTTATTACTCTACATATATATGTATATAGATGTATGTATAAATATGGCTTTTGGTTTCAAGGTAATGAGGTGCATAAAAGGTAAAGTTTCACAAATGATAAAGTTTCCATACAAAAACTTGATTTTGATTGGTAAGTTTGTATGACAGCTAGATGATATAGTGGTCCGATTTGAACAATATGTTTGGAGATTATACCGTTGCCTTGGAAAGTAATCTATGCCAAATTTAGAGGGAATACCTCATCATATAAAGAAGTTTTCCATACAAGGCTTGATTTTCACTGATCAATTTATATGACAGCTATATGCTATATTAGTCCGATATGAAGAATATGTTCGGACATTATTCAGTAGCCTTGGAAAATAGTCCATGGCAAGTTTCGTGAAGATACTTTATCAAATAAAAAAGTTTTCTATACAAGGACTTGATTTTGATCGACCAGTTTTTATGGTAGCTATATGTTATGGTGGTTCGATTTCGATAGTTCCGTGGCAACTGAGTGAATAATGCAGAGAATTCTTATTCAAAATACAAATTTCACAGCACGCCATCAATCTAACGCTTGCGTAAAAAAATTATTTTCACTTTTTTTTTAATTTTTACCAAAATAAAAAGAATTTTCTTATGAAAAAAAATTCCAAAAAATTATAAAAAAGTTCGATCATCGATTAGTCATCACATCGCATAGCAGCTAATCAAATGTTAAACATATGAAAATAAGCTAAAATGTTGATTACAAATAAACAGCAGCTGAATGATAAACTGCTTCGAAAACAAAATAGACAGGCGGGCGGCAGTGTGGACTAATGAAAAATAGAGAAAATTAGATAAACCCACGCAACAAGTCGGTATTTAGTTAAAAACAACGTCATAATAGAACACCTATATGTAGTAATGATTAGCAATAATACATATACAATAACAGTAATAAATGCTGACTGTTTGCTAATTATTTGCGCTATGGCGCAACTGGACCTTTCGCACAAGACCAACGGAGAAAAAAACGAATAAAATTTAAATTCGAAATATACAATGAGTGTAATAAACATTTACAAACTTTATTGCTTGGGTTGAATTTTGATTTTGTTTTTTTTTTTTTGTAGTGAAATTCTGAGAACTGGAGGTTGGCTGTGAAGCGACAACCAGAGAAAACTTGTCGAACATACATATGTATATATTTACATTTGTATGTTTATAAAGAAGTGTGGCAAAAATTTGAAAAGCGGAGGTAAAAGGCACAAAAAATAATTAAAAAAAACTTAAAAAATGTTAAAAAAATAATAACAAAATTAAAAAAATATCAAACAAAATTTAAAATACATAAAAAATACCAAAACACAATAAAATAAATAAAATTAAAATAAACAAAATAATTAAAATATACAAATATTTTTCATCTTAAGCCCTGAAACCAAATATTTAAAACAATATCAATATACAAATGTTTTTCTTCTTAAGTCTAGCAAATCTACGGACATTGATGATGGATGGAATTTTTGCAAAGCTGCCAAAATGGCAAGCAATGTTTAGCAAAATGATATAAAATGTATGCTAATGTACATTTACATATGTTTTTATACCTTAAACTGCGTATATGAAGCTTACCATGAAAATTGGAACATCCAATGTCGGAGACCCACGTACATCTGCATATACGCAATATAGTCATACAGTTTTTGAGATATCGATCTAGAATTTTTTATGTGTGCTTTTCTCCTCAAGAAGCTGCTCATTTATCGGAACCGCTGATATCGGATCACTATAGCATATAGCTGTCATACAAACTGCACTATTAAAAAAATGGCTTGTATGGAAAACTCTCTCATTTGAAGAGATATATTCGATATTTGGTATAGACTATTTTCTGAAGCAATAATGCATTTTCTGAAGAACTTGTTCTGATCGGATTACTATAGCATATAGCTGCCATACAAACTGAAGTATCAGAAACAGGTGCTTGTATGGAAAAGTCTTTCATTTGAAGAGATCTATTCACGATTTTTGGTATAGATTATTACCTGAAGCAATTATGTAATTTCCGAAAAAAAATTTTAGAGCGGATCACTATAGCATATAGCTGTCATGCAAACTGAAGGAACGGAAACAAGCGCTTGTATGTAAAACTCTTTCACTTGAAAAGATATTTTCACGACATTTGGTATAGATTATTGTCTCAAGCAATAAGGCATTTTCTGAAGAAATTATTCAGTTCGGATCACTATTACATATAGCTGACATACAAATTGAACTATAGGAAACAAGTACTTGTAAAGAGCTTTTTGCATTTGTATAGAGCATTGTAGTTTCAATGCAACCATTAACTTTCATTGTTGTTTTTTTTTTATTTGTAAACTAAAAAACGGTTCTTCCAAAGTTTGGAATGTTTGCCAAGCTCGCAAAAAAAAATTATAAAAGAGAGAAAAATACACTACATGCTGTACATACATGCAAATTCTATTAATAACTCATTGTCTCTTATTTTTCAACCGCTCAAGCTATACCCACACACAAATAATATTATTGCTCTTCAAATGTCCAAATTGGATTTACTCTAATTGACTAATACTGTCAATTTCGCGTGTCGCGCATGCAACCACCAGCGTTCACATAAATTATTAATTTCATATTTATTTCATATATTTTTACCCACCTCAATTACATGTCAATTTAATGTCGGTAATTACGAATGCCTAGCTACATTTGGCAATGCGGCAGCGCTGCCAATCACAGCAATCAGCGGGCGCTGCCAGCGTCATAGCGGCAAAATTCGCAAAATTCGATCAAAAATTGCCAAACACAGAACTAATATATAAAGGTGAAAAGCAACATGGATTATACGTGCAATATACCGCAACGGCGAACACGCCCACTAACCGAAGGCTATTGACAAAATCAACTATACTATACGGTTTTTATATACGATTTTTTAATTTTTTTTCGCATCACTGCCACTGTAAATTTACGAGCGTGACAATTTTGCTGCTGAGTCGGCAAAAACTCGTGATATTTTGTTGAATGTGGACTCATAACGGTAGTCAACTGTCCAAAAGTCTTGACACTCAGGCGCATAGCATACACTTGTCTTCTCACCAAATGCGTAGAAAAGAAAAATATTTTTATTTTGTTTAAAAATTGAAAACCGGCGGGGAGAACGGCAAGGGAAAGGATGTTTATCTATATCTATCTATCTATATGATGTGCAAAAATGTATGTATGCAAAAGTATAGTATTATATACATATCTCTGTACATATGTATTTTACTACTTTTCAGCTTCATTATCATTATTTATTTTTTAGACGCCCACGAAGTTTGAAATATTGTTTTGCTTTTTGTAATAGAAAGGCTTGCCTGTTTGGCTTTAGAAAGTAATAAAAAGAGCTAAATATTTGAAGACAAAGAACAGGTGAGAACAAATATCGAATACAAACAGAAAACCAAGAAAATAAAAAAAATAGTTTTAGTAAAAAAATAATCAGAATATTAGTATGTGCATTTTTGTTATATAATAAGCTTCTATTATATTCTTATATTGTCGTCTATTATCAAATAGTGGAATTTTTTGGACAGAAATATATTTAAAAAAAATTCAAATATTCCGACAAATATTTTTATGTATTTTATTGTTATTTATATCGTAAATAAATAAATAAATAAATATCATCAATGTAATATCTGTATTTATTTTAATTATTTTGTTTATATTTTTTTACATTATGTTATTTATATTTTTTTAAATTATTTTATTTATATTTTTTTAAAATTATTTTTTGCAATTTAATTTTGTTTATTTTATTTATACCAGGATCCAACAAAAATCCTGGAAATGAAGGCTGCAGAACGGCCTGCCTCGAACCCAAAATATTCTCTATTCTATGCATGCTGGATGCAGCGGGAATGCTCTATAAAAGACTATTTAAACCCAGTCTCGAAGCCTACCAACGAAGCTGGAGGGCTGTCCCCTTGACAACACGGCATAATACAAAATAAAAGTGTTGTCGGCGACTTTAGATGTCCGATAAGCCTTCAACAGCGCTAGATAGGTGAATACGAAAAAAAAGGAGCTACTACTGCTAACCAATAAGCACATAACCCTCGAAATAAGTATAAGAATGACTCGGATATTCATAGGACATCTTCTGGATTCAGCAAGCCGCAGGAAAGGCAGCGAAAATCCCCTACCAACTGAGCAGACTATGATAATAACAGACCAAAATAGGAGGCGTCTTATTATACGGAGCCGAGATCTGGGAAAGGAAAACCGGCGTAAGGTAATGACCAGAGTATACAGCAACGCAGCCCTCAGAGCGGTAAATTCAGAAAAGTCGATTTTTACATAACCCAGCTGTTATTCGGTCACCGATACTTCATAATATACCTCCTCAGAATGGGAATAGTGAAAGAGCCGTCATGCCTATACAACGACGCGACAGATGACGACGCTGAACACACATTCTTTCAAAGAATGTACACAGCACAAATGTGTGTGCTGACAACGAGAACGCACCGCTGTAGAAAACCTAGTTGGCCCAATAAACGCGGACAATTTAACCAGCGTTATGCTGGAAAGTGAAGCAAACTAGGGGATTATCAAGAAATTCGCAGCAATCTGCTATGCAGCAAAAAACGAATCCTGGACGCGAGTGCGCAGATGCAAATCTCCCAATGAAAAATACGGAATGCCATCCTGAAGTAATGCAAAATTGGTCGCGAGGTGGTCGACGGTTTCTTAGAGCGGTGGTTTTTAGTGTCCTGTAAGTGGCACGTACCGTTGCTGTGACCACAGCACTGTTGATACGAAAGGCATTTTCCACCACCTCACCCAACAAAAAACAATAAATACACTGAGTTTATATATTAAATATTTTAATAACTATTTTTATAAAATTTATTTTGTTGCCATTTATTCAGTAAATTTTTTTATTTTATTTTATTTTTCATTATTTATTTAGTTTATTTTCATGTGTACTTTTTTATTTTTTGTATATTACCTTATATATTTTTAAATTTCTTTTGTATTCATTTTTTTTTTATTATTTGTAGTATTTTTTTTGTAAATTTTTTTATTAATTTTTTGACATCTATTTTTATACAATTTTAATATATTATCTTATATTTTTTTAATTTCTATTTAAATTTTTTTTAAGGTGTTTTTTAAACTAGTTTGTTTTCTGTATTAATTTTTAAATTTTTTTATTTATTTCTTTACATTTTTTTTAATTTATTTTCTTTGTATTATTTTTTGTTTTTATTTACTAAAATTATTTGTTTTAATTTTATTTTCTTTTTCATTATTTATTTTGTCATTTTTTTAAATTTATTTTCTTTTATTTTTTTTGTATTATTTTTTGTTTTTATTTACTAAAATTATTTGTTTTAATTTTATTTTCTTTTTCATTAGTTATTTAGTTTATTTTTGTGTTTATTTTTTTTTTTAGCTTATGTATATTATTTATATAATTTATTTTCCTTTATTTTAATTGTTTTCATTTTATTATATATTTTATGATTTATTTTAATTTAAAAACTTTATATAATTGTAAAATTTTAATTCAATTCTCAGATTAATTTTAATTATTTATTTGAGTAATTTTTCTTTTATTATTTTCAATTTTTCATATATAATTTTGTTTTTTTATTATATTTTTTTAAATAAATATTTTTTTTATTTTTAATACTTTTTTAAATAATCTTTATTACCATGCATTTGTCATATTTCATATTTTTCAACGCTACTGCAATCTCATGCGTAAATTGCTATAAGTACATATGTATAGGTTTATTGCATATACCGCTATGCAAATTAGCATTTTTTAAATCAAATTCATTTCATTTTTTTTTGTTGTTTTTTGCAGTTGTGCGACAATCAACCCACGCATTCACGCTTTCACTTTTTTTCGCAATTTGTTTTATTTATTTTTAAATTATATATCTTGAGCCAACAACCGACTTGGCGAACCCATTGGCCTACCTAACGACCGTCTTGGGCAGACGACGCAAGTACGGACAGCGGCAGGGACCAACAACCCTGGCAGAGACAAATGAATATTTTTAAAAATACGCAGGCACGGTGATAAGGTGGCAGGAGCTGAGGGCAGCGGCGCATATCAATGTGCGTGCAATTTAATTTTAAATAAACCTAGACTAAGTATTTATAGGCGTTGAACTTCAATAAATGATAGTGAAGTGTAAAATTTTTATGTATTTTATATTTAAAAAAAGTGCATTACTTAAAATTTTAAGTATTTTTAAAACTCAAAAGGCTTTAACGCGCAAATTATTTTAAAGAAAAATTTATTATAGAGTTCATCATTAAACGCATCAAAAGTCAGTCGACGCCAATAAAGCAGCGTAAGTAAGCCGCAGACATATTAAAGAGTTGGCGACTTCGTCGCGTCTGCCGCGTAATGCCGGCCGTTTAAGTGCTATATTTTTCACTTTTTCTCAAGTGTTATATTCTTTTTTATGTGTATTCAAATGTTTTTTTGCTTTGTTTTGCTTTGTTCTGATTTTTAGTATTTTTCGCTTCTTTTGTTTTGATTTTACGCTTATTTTTGTTTGTTAAAGGCTATCATGTGCGTCACAAGTGGCCCATTAAAATCACATTGCATTACAGAAATTGCGTTGTTTTGTTTGTTTTTCTTTTTTTTCTTCATTTATATGTATTTTTTTCAATTTAGTTGGTTTATGTATGTAATATAATGTTGACATTTTTTGACACTTTTACAATTTACAAGTCAAATTTTTATAATACCAAATAGCGCACACAGATTGAAAAATTCTTCAAAGCGCGAAATAAACATTTTGTTGTAAGATTTTTTTTTCATTTTTGGTTTTCTTCATACTGATGTCAAAGTAGTAAGAATTATGTTAAAGTAGATAATAAATTATGCTTGATAATTTACTAGACACCGTGCATGCGGTTATTGGCCGATTTTCTTTTTAATGATCATTTGAAGGCTAGACGCACTCGGCGGGTGCAGCAGCCGCAACAAGTCATTGAAAATGTGCACTCAATATAGGTGAATATGTACGACCCCATTTGGAACACAGTTTATATACCCATAACTATTTGAAATTATGTTCATTTAACTACATAGCAAAAAGTCACTCATACGCCGTGGTGCGCAAGTGCACTAGATTTTAACAGCGGCAGATTAATAACAAAATTTCTCGAACTTTCTTAATTAATAAATTATATAATTAGTTAAATTATCAAAAAATCAATAATTATCGAAAATCGGAAAATGTTATAATCGATCGACTATTGAGATGAATACTTCCAAAATGAAAATATTGCGTTCTTCACTATAATTTTGTTTCAAATGCTTTGTTTTAAAGAAAATAAATGTTCAGTACTAGATTATCTAACTTCTTAAAATTCTGTTTTGCAATAAAAATTAGTCTCTGGAAAAAAATGGCATATCCATACATATATATGTATGAAATATATTTCTTTATGAGTACTCAAATTGATTCAATTAGATAAAGTTGTGTTGTTAAAACAGCTGCTTCTGCATGCGAAAATATTCAAAATATTAACGTCCCGTTTTGTTAAAATGTTCATGCTTTTGAGATCTTTTATTTTTGGTAATATTCGAAAATTAAATTTTTGGAATATAAAAAATGTGAAACAGCTGATTTTGACATTATGACTGTGAGAGCTATTTTGAAATTTGTGATTTATATTCTAATGACATAATTCATGAGTACACTTTATACGATTTCATTTCGCAATTGAAAAAATCAAAACATCAGAATAAGAACTTATGATTTAGAAAAATAAATAATAATAATTGAATTTGAAAAAAAAAAATAACTATCTAAACAAAATCTTTTAAACAAAATATTTTTAAAATATAAGCGAAAACAATATTATTGCCTAAAAACTCTGAAAAATTTTCAATTTTGAATTTAAAAATATGATTAAATTCGAATCTGGGAAAAATTTTACTTTGAAAAAAAGATATTTTCAAAAAAAAATGTTTCGAAAACAATTATTTCAAACAAAAACTATTTTCAAAAAAAAAATTCACTTGAAGCTACGAAAAACTATACCTTGAATAAAAAATTTCAAATAAAATTGTTTTGAAAAAAATTATTTTCAAAAAAAATTTAACTTGAATTTAAAAAATTAATAATAAATCAGAAACAACAAATCTTTTCTAAAAAAAAGGAGTTAAAATATATTTTGGAACATCACAATACATTTGTTGAATTCAAATTTGAGATAAAATTATTTATTCTGAAAAAGATTTATTAAAAAAATTATTGCATTTGAATTTGAAAAACATAATAATTCTAAAAGAATACTCTAACACAAATTGTTAAATTCGAATCTGGTAAAAATGTATTTTTCAAAAAATAATTTTCAGAAATAATTATTTTCAAAACAAAATTTTTTTACTTGAATAAAAAAAATTATATTTCTGAAGCAACCAAAAAAAACTATTTTGGAACATAGCAATACATCGAATTCCTCTCAAACTTTATAGGTCAAAATTTATTATTGTCGCTTACAATATCCAAAAAAAATTAATATTTATTAAATTTGAATTTGAAAAAAATATATATGTATGTATGTAATTCGTAATATATATGAAATATACATACATGTATAGACTCCAAAAAATATTATAAATTAAAAAAAAAAACATTTCTGAAATTAAAAATATGTAAATTCGAATTCAAAAAAAAATATTTTCCAAAAAACAACAATTATGAAAAAATATTTTAAAAAATATTAGAAAATAACAATATTTGGAACACTTTTGAATTTTCAGGAATCAAAATCAACTTGCTGTCGCTTTCAAGTCTCCAAAAGAGTATTAAATTCAAATTTGAAAAATAATTCTCCAAAGTTTTCTCAAACACCAAATTATAAACAATGAGTCGAAAAAAATTGTCAAAAAACAAATCTTTCTCAAAAACAAATTATTTGGAAAAATCTCGAAAAATTATTAAATTCCCATTAAAAAATAAAAAAACAAAGATTTTTCTCAAAAACAAAATGTCAAAAAAAAGATCAGGAAATTATTAAGTTCGAATTTAGAAAATAGTTATCAAAAACCGTTTGGCATTCATCAAGAAAAAAACCATCTAATTCTCAAAAACAAATTATTTAAAAAAAAAAATTATCAAATTCAGAATTGAAAAAAAAATCTCAAAAAAACAAAAACGAATTATTTACAAAAAAATCATAAAAAATTATTAAATTTGAATTTGAAAAATAATTCTCAAAAACAAATTATTTCAAAAATTATCAAATTCGAATTTGAAGAAAGAATCAAACACGAAGCTTTTCTCAAAAACGAATTATTTAAAAAAAAACTAAAAAAATTATTAAATTCGAGTTTGAAAAATAATTCTCAAAAGTGATTAACATTTTCGAGAATTATTTTTCAAATTTTTTTCTGGAAAAAATTTTTAATTCTCAAAAAGAGCTGTTAATAAAAGAAAATTAGAACTTGAAAAGAAAAAATATCAAAAAACAGAATTATCTACACAAACGTAAATGTGAGAAAATCAAAATACCTAACAGAGCTAAGCATACTAAATTTTTATTAACCAAATTAACTTATTGTCACTTTCAAGTCTGTAAACTATCCTATAAACTACAAATAAGCTGCATAATGCACATTAAAACAGCATAAATGTCAACAACAACACAGACTAGCATCTTTCCTTAAATATTCGTTAAATATGCCCACAAATAATGTCAGATTTCCATGTCTAGCACAGCAAAAAATTCCAATAAATTACAAAAACTGTGTGCGTCGCTCACCTTTCATGCGTTTCACATAGGCCAACGTCTTCTCAATGTTCTTCAACAGCAGCCACTGCATTTTTACTGTATGTGTGTGTGAGTGCGCCGCTACCAAATTCCGAGTGCGACACTCCCGCTTCCGCAACAACAATGTAAGCCGTTTTAATGGCACTTTTATTGTGCGCAATATTTCGTCCCGCCACAAGTGTCTTTTCACGGTTATTTACAACACCGTAGACGACGACATAAAACAGTCAAATGAAGAAACTATGCGCACACACACATACACACATGCGCGCGTGATAATTAGGCAATTGAATATGAAATATGCGCTTAATAAAAACTTTTAATGCCGCACTTAATAATACTCAGCAAAGTAAATAATTTCAATAAATTTACTAGCGCTCACAAATGTTTTGTTGTGTGTCTATGTGTGTGTTAGCGGAAAACAGGAATGAGCGCAATGCCTGACAGCACACACGCCGAGCGTTCGCTGTTGACCACAGCAACAATAGGTGACGGAAAATTGTCGATGCAATCAGCCGTGCAACAGGAACCACACGAACGTGACAACGAGCGCAACAACAAGAACAACGACTAACACGCGCCCACGCATGCACGCATGCACGCAACCACTTGAGGCTAACGAGAGTTTTTGCTTCACTTTTCTTTATTTTATTTTTTTTTTTTGCAACGCGCACAGCTCACTCCATGTGTACCGTTGGCTTATGCTTGATTTGCAACGCGCCACTTGACATTGAACACAACTAAAGAACAACAATAAATATGCTGCTTGTTGAATGGATTGCAAATGAAAATCGCAAACAAATTGCACGGCACTAAAAGCGTTAACAAAACGGTAGACGAATGAGTGCGGCGGACCAGCTAGCGAACACACGAGGAGCTTGCCGTGTACACTACTGCAGCGCAAGCACTTTCGATGAGGACTGTGACGAGGATAATAGCCAGACTGTGGCTGAAGCACATGCCAATGCAGCAAGGAAGTGCTACATATACATTTAAACAACAGTTAACAGCCTAGCTGTGTGGAAATATGCGCTGGTGTTGGTTCTTACACACACACACAAATATATAACCATAGTAGCTGGTGTGCCATAAGCGCGCCACTGGCACACATAGCCAACCCACGCTGCTGTGTATTAAGGATTTGTTAACAACAACAACAAATACAACTACAGCAACTACAAAAAACGAATTCAAGCAGCGCTGCCAACGATTACAATCAGCCACAGGTAACTCATACAAAATTAAGGCAAACCGAAGTGGCAAAATGTAATCTGCTGCTGACGTCGCCGCCACAGACGCCACTCGGTGTGACGAAAATACACTCATAAAGAAATTCGTACAAGTGTGTATGGGTGTATGTATGTCACTAAACGGGAGCAGCCATTCGTTTGGAAGCGTACTCCCATTGACGTCATCACTGTGATGACACACTTGCAGCAGTGGCACACAAGCAAAGACAAAAACAAGAAAGAACACTAACTTCGGCTGCAACGAAGCTAGTATAATACCCTTCATAGTTGCATTTCTTATAGCTTAAAATGGTATTGAAAACCTCTGTCACTGGATTTTTTTTAGATCAGTTTGTATGGCAGCTATTGCTATAGTGATCCGATCTGAACCATTTGTAGGGAGTTTGTAGCTTTGACTTGAAGATTAGTCTGTGTCAAATTTCGTGTAGATATCTTGTCAAACAAAAAAGTTTTCTATACAAGTACTTGATTTTATCAATCAGTTTATATGGCAGCTATATGCTATAGTGATCTGATCTGAACCATTTGTAAGGAGTTTGTAGCTTTGACTTGAAGATTAGTCTGTGCCAAATTTTGTGCTGATATCTTGTCAAACAAAAAAGTTGTCTATACAAGAACTTGATTTTACCAATCAGTTTATATGGCAGCTATATGCTATAATGGTACGCTCTGAATAATTTCTTTGGAGTTTATAGCATTATCTGGTACAATAATGTATACTCATTTTCAAGAACATATCTTTTCGAATTAAAAACTTTTCCATACAAGGACTTGAGTTTGAACGGTCAGTTTGTATGACAGCTATATGTTATAATGATGCGATATCGACGATTCCAACAAATTAGGAACTTCTCAGAACCCCTGCAAAATTTCAGAACGATATCTCAAAAACTGTGGGACAAAGTTCGTGGCAAACTTGTTATACCCCGTACAGGGTATAATGAATCGCCACAACACTCCAGCAACAACAAACACACATAGTCACACGCGAACCATTTACACGTACTAGTGGTTATTTGCGGATAGGCGTATTATGTTCTCGTTTTTTGTTGTTCTTGTTGCTATAAACTTGGTTGTCCTTTTTTCGCTTTTGCTTCCGTTCGTCGTTTTATGTAGATTTCAGTGCTTGTGTTGCGCTTTTTTCCTCCGGATTCGCCTTTATCGTGGGTGACGCTTGGTGCCAGGCCAGCAGGCTTTTTCGGCGCACATTGACGTCCTTTTAGCTGTCAGGGAGGCAGGCTTGTGTGTAAGCTTTGATTGTCCCTATTGTTCGGTGAATTGTTCACCAAAATAAGCAAAACAGCGTGGAGCATGGAAATTTTCGGTATATTTTTGTATACAGTAGCTGGTGTTTATTGTGGTGTGGGGTTGGAGTGGGTAATATGAGCCGCACAGTAATTGTAATAAAGCAATTTTTATTTGCTCATGTTTTGCAGGACTACTCTCGAACTAGTAGACTTAAGCATGATTTTAATACTAGATTTAATAACTTACTTCCTTTAGCATTTTAACTAATTAAATCTGGGTCTGTTACTGCTCTAAGTATAGGCCGTGAATGACTCCGTTGTCTTAAGTATAGATCCTGTTCGGGAATTCTTTACATTTGGCAATATAAAATCAATTCTCATCATTTTAGCTCATCTTTTGACTTTTGAAGCCAAAAACCATCCGTTTGAAAGCGACCTGAAGTCAGAAGGCGAAATATTTCCTCCCCAGCGTTGTCCGTTGAGTTTTAGGACCCGCCACGTAAAAAAACAACCTCAATGAAAAGAAGAAAACAGCATCGGATGAGATCTCAAAAAAAAAAAAAAAGAGCTCTAAACTGACCTAATCCCTTAAGCTTAATTCGGCACCATAACACAAAACGTAGTGAGTTGTTTTTGTAAGTGCTATTGAAAGTAAGCCGTGCCCCTTTTTAAAGTGTTCAAGTATGGTATGAATTTTAATGGGTCCATAACCTGAAAACTTTTGGAAATTCGTTACAAAAGAAATATGCGTTATATTCTTAACGACTTAAAGAGAGGCCCCGCTCGTGGAGAGAGTCGCAAAGGAATGTGTCCGATGATCGAACAGATCGGTTTCTTATAGCTCAAGTGATAACCTCAAAATTAGCTAAGGGGATAACATTAAGAAAATATGCATGAGAGCTGTAAAGGCTATCTTTATTAGTCGCACATATTCTCACATAAAACAGGTTTACGTGTTAATCGAAAGTTTCAGTATCTTAACGTTTTAAAAAGAGCGTCAAAATAACTTTCAGATAATCTCCAAATATATTCCAGAGTAAGAACAGTATCATGAATCAAATACTTATGATCGAAAGCTGAAAAAGTAAATTTATTTTTACTTCCAAGATAAACTCAAAACATTTTAAAACGTTGTTTTGTATTTTAGGTGATATATAACTAGTATAAAAGCCAATATATAACTAGTGTAAGAACTAATCAAGAAATCTTTATGTTTGACCCTTACAAAGCTGATATTTTATAAAAAAAACTTGCTGCAATTTAGGTTTGTTCACTGTAATAAATCACCCATCTACATAAATACATGGCTCTGAAATCAAATTCATAAAAATAATCGTATATGTATGTTTGTCTATACTCTTGAAGGGCAAAGCTTATGACGCTTACGCCTTATGAATATGTACATATATTTAATTATATTTTTGAGCTAAGGTAACGCACATACTGAGCTTTGGGATAATGCCCTCTAATTATGCTCCAATGTGGGTGTTGCTTTGATACTTGCAGGATATTTTTATAAGGCGATGCGTCATTAAAGCGCATACGCTGATTATAAGGTGAGCATGGCAAAAGGTTCAAGGGTGATATATATGTATCTTAAAGCGCGCTATCGAAATTTGCGCGAAGGCGGTTGAAAGATGTGACGCATGCGAGGATTAAAATAATTTGTTTCCAGGAAATAATTGCGTATGTTTTACATGAAAAATACCTAAAAAAAAAAATATTTTTGACTTTATAATTAATAAGAGGAAGATATAAAAAGTAGGGTTAATTCTATACTGAACAGGGTGCATTAAGTTTTTACTTAAATATAAATATCACAGAAGGAAAAGTCGGAGAGCTCCATGAGCTCCAGTTACCATGTGAAACCAGTGTGACTCTTGCCCAACTTTGTTCGGATTGTTGTAGTAGATAAAACTCATACTTTTCCAGAATAGACCGCACAAAAGCCATTTCCCTATGGTTGTTTTGTCCGACCCAGTCAAAGCCGCTCATTTCCTGAATCTACCGCTAATTGACGTCCATGAAAGTTAATTTTGCACTTTCCATCGAACAGGCTTTAGATAATCGCTACAACAACAACATATGTAAATGTGAATAGCTTCTTCATTCACTGTCTTTGTAGTTCTTTCTACATAGGAATCTTATGAAATCTGAAGAAGGATAATATCAATACTTTGAGTTCCGACTACATAACTTTTTTTGCTTATTAATTTCTGATATAAAACGGTTTCATTACGATTTTTTTGAATATTCAGAGTTTTCTACAAAAATTTGATGGTTGAAAACCGTGCTCTATCAAGTTTCATTATTTGACTTTTGGAGGTTAGAAATTGTATATAATCAAATTTCATTCAAATCGCAACTATTTTAATGATTATTTTTCAGTTCACAGTTTTCCGCTTTAAGTGATCCTCTAGAGTCTAGACAGTGTATCAACCATTTTTTATTATTTTTTAAGACAACGCAAAATCTCTAAAATTATCGTTTTGATCGGAACTTCCATACAAATTGAACTATCACAATCAAGTTCTTGTAAGAAAAAGTTTTTCCTTTGACAAAAGATCTTCAAAAGTATCAAAATATAGCATGAATTTTTCTCCGAAACAACACTACGTGCTCCTAACCTGCTGTTCCGAGAACTTTTGTGAACACCCCCACACCAACAAATCATTCAAACGACGTAGAAAGCAAACTATAACAAATCACAACTTATTCTTATAAAAAAAGAAACAAATTTACATCAAGTCACCCAACTATGCAATGATGCAATGCAAATTCGATAATAAATATTATATATGTAGTAGATTATATATATGTATATATGTAAATGAGTTTGCATAAATGCGACGACGTAAATCACAGCATGGAATATGACAAAAACTGCAGCTGTCACTTCCATGCGCTCGTAATTTTTGACTAGTGACAACTCTCACCATATGTATACATACATACATATGCATACAAACGAGTATATTATACAATAAATGCGCTTAATACATTTATTTATTTAGATGAGCAAGCAGCGTCAGCATGGCATTTGCTACCTACATTTGCCACCGGCCACCCGCCTTGCGCGTGGTACTTACAAGCAGCCACACATACATACATACATAGTTATAAGCAACAATATATACTCACAAGCAAACACAGATACATACATACAACACGAAGGTAAGTTCATGAGTATTAATATCATAAATATATATATTTACATGTGTAGTTGCATGTACTTTGTATTGTATGTATTTCATTTATATTTCTGTATTTATTTATTTCCATTTATTCAATCAATACATACATACATACATTTGAGGGCGCTAAAAATAGCTCAAAATGGAAGGAAAAGAAATGAAGCATCCTGTCGTCGCAACACCGCTGGCAACGGCGACAAAGTCTTCGCTGCCTGTGGAGCATGCGACAACGTTATTTAAACCGTTGTATTGTGTTGGTAAATTGTATTTGTCCAAGCATAACGTAAACCGAAGCAAAGAAATTGTGCTACGTGCAATGAACTGTTTTTCAAACAAGTGATCTTGTAACTAGTTGCCAAGGAATACAAGAAGTAACATTTTTTGTTTTTTTATAAATATTTTGTTAGGAAATTTGTTTAAGGCTAAGTTTAAATAAAATAATAAACAAAATTTTGAATTAAATGACTTTCTAATGATTTGATTAATTTCATTAGTTTATTGAAAAACTATATAAAAATTTACTCAATTTCTTTTTTTAATTTTTTTAAACAAAATATTTCTTAAAAAAAATTAAAAATTTCTTTAAAGTTTTTTTTTCTCAAATTTAATTTCTAATATTAAAAAAATAGATATTAAATATTTTGTTAAGAAATTTGGCTAATACTAAGGTACATTATTAATTTTCAATTAAATTATTTTCTAAAAATTGTTTCTTGAAAATCTGTATCAAATATTTTGTTAAAAAATATAGA
>NC_052500.1:73474538-73541960 GCF_016617805.1 Bactrocera tryoni
TTTATATAAATATTTTTTTTAAATATTGTGTTTTAGAAAACCGTATAAGAATTTACATTAGAATTTTGTTTGAGTTAAATATTTTGTTAATAAATATAGGTAGGACTAAGGTATTATAGCAAATACTTTTTTTTGTTAAAGATTTCAAATACAATTTTTAATTTTTTTTAATTCAAAGTTTTGATAAAAAAATAGTAAAATATTTTGTAATTTTTTTTTATTAATAACAATTTATTTTGACATTAGTTTTTATAAAACAGTATACAAATTTAAACAAAGGTTTTTTTTAATTTCTCGAAATTTGAGAAGAAAATTAAAAATTATTAAATAGAATTTTCAATAATTTTAAAAATTACTAAATATATTTTTTAATATTTATTAAATTAAATATTTTAAGTTTATTTTATTTTCTTTTTTGTTAAATAAATTTATCCAAGAGCAATGTAAAATTTTAAATACTTTTTCTGGTTAAGTTTTTGAAATTTATTTTCTTTAAATAAAAAAATTTAAAAATGATTAAATATAATTTTCAATATTTAATAAAAATTGTTATACGTAATTTTTAGTACTTTTTCATCATTTTTTTTTTTTAATTTTTTTTATTTATTTTTTTTTTTTTGGAAAATAAATTTAGCTAAGAATATGAGTGAAGTCTAAGTATTAAAACATTTTGTTTTAATTAATAATTTTTAATAAAATTATTTTTTTTTAATTTGGTTTTTTAATTTTTTTCTTCAAATTTTTTTTTTAATTTTCACTACATTTTTGTAAGTTTAATGTATTAAGTATTTTATTAAATAAAATTAGACAAAACTAAAGTAATTTTTTTTCAGATTTTAATTATATTTTTTTAAAGAAATATTTTTTTAAATTTAATAATAAACATTAAATATTTTTTAAAATAATTTTTCATAAACTAAATAATTTTTTTGAGTACAATGGTCCTACCACTGGTCTAAATCTGCTCTACGACAGCTTTCAAGATGACGGGACCAGAATCATGCATCGCAGTGGGGTCCCACACTCTTAAGGAGCTGCTACGCAAGGAGAGAGCGGAGTAGGAACAGCACTGGCAACAGGCAGCAGGAATACGCCACGGCAAGCTGCTCCTAGGAGGGTACAACCTCTCAAGGTTTAAGGATATAATCAACCTCCCTCGTGAAAAATTCCGCCTCCTAGTCGCGCTCTACATAGGGCAGTGCAGGCTCAGGAAGCACTTGTCCAATATGACCATAGCCTCTTGCGCAATCTGCCGGTTCTGTGATATGGAACAGGAAGCTGCAGTGCACCTGATTCTGGATTGTCCTGCAGATGCAGACTTAAGGCCCTAGGTTCCATCTATGTGGACAGGGATCACAGCACCTTAGTTGAGCCCAGCAGGCTCCTGGAACTATTTAGGCTGTTGGACTTTGGTGACCATATGTGATATAGGAGAGGGCACAATAGACCCTAGGTCGCAGTGCAATATCTCATTATTAACTATCTATCTATGTATAACCATTCAACCAAATAATTTTTCGAAAACTCCCAAGGCACAATTTTTTTTTAATTTTTCAAATTAAATAGTTTTTAAACAATGTATGTATGTATAACAAATATTTTTTACTTTCTATTTGAAAATATCTAATAAAATTATAAAATATGTTAATAATTTGCATTTTTTATTCAAATCAATTATTTCCGGAGCCAATTTTTCATCGCCACTGAGTGTAAGGAAACAGCAATAGCAATGGAAAACAGATGGAATAATGATGGATAATTCTAACAAAAGAATCCATCAGCAATCAGCAGATTAATCATATACATGGCATATGATTGAGCGGCTCATGATATACATATGATTGAAAGGCGCTGACATAAAATTAAAAATAATTTACTTATGTCTTCATCCGAAATGTTCTACAAACTAGTCAATATTCGAATGGGCATGACTAGCTCTAACTGTCGGCATTTTCCAGCAACATATACACAAAAATATCTCGATATAAAAAAAGTCCCACTGCATCCCACTGCAATCACAAATGATTATAATTATTTACGTACTTGCCAACGCCTCGCATTTACTCAAGTACCACCACATTATTAGCTCAGCAGCAACATACTGCCACCGCATTGAGCACAATTGCCCTCATTAACAGCGAACACTGATGGAAGCTTTACTCGTTTGAACGCATTTATTTTTATGCTCCACGCGCGTAATTACAGGACAACAGCGAGCATAATGCTAAAAATTGCTGTAGTCTATCATGCTATTTTTGTCATGAACTTCGTGTTGCTGTGCGAACTTTGTAATTTTATATTTAATGGTAATAGGTAAAATAATATGGTCGTGTATCTTGCTAAGTTACAGTCACTAATTTGAGTGTAACAAATTTAGATATTTAATTAGAGGATTAAAGTCAACATATGCGAAGTTAATGGAATTGTATATGAAAAAAATAGCATGCATAAGAGATGGAAATATTTCTTTTGATATTTTTGTGAAAAGGAATTTCATTGATTATACTAATCTAGTGAGTCTTGCTATACATATTGTTGCAAAATTTGCATTACATACAGTGCGGAGAACTTCTGACAACGCGCAACAGATTCAAACGGATGCTTCAGTGGCGCGGTCAACAACTTGAGAGGCTTCTCTTAACAGTTGAAAAAAAAATCACTGTTAAGAAGCAAAATTACAAAATCTACGCAAAATCTTCCAAAATTTTCCCCAATACTTCAAGGTGGTCACTACACAGCCATAGAAATTTGGAGAGTTTCAAAAAATCACTGGTTCGAGCAGCGTCGTTAATATCAATAGAAACTATGCGTGCTATTGATTGAAGGCCGAATTGTTTGAGCGCTTGTGTGAAAGCGAAAGGTGGCCATTTCAAACAAAATTTTTTACATCGCTCATCTAATATATACGTTATTAAATAGAATTAACTGTGGTACAATAAATATTATAGTATCATTTTTATGACGGCCTAAGCTTGTAACAGAACTTAAGGCAGGTTTAAGTATTACATTTAAGCTATTTGTTTGTTCGATACGCCACTTCTCAAATTTGGTGTAATTAAAAAAAATAAATTCTTTTTATTCTTGAATTTTATCGGTTTACCAGGTGACGGTATACCGACTTACTGAAGAAAAAGAGAAACTATATAAAAATGACGGGTTAAAGCGCAAAAATTTGCGCTGCCATTTATGGTATAGCTCGATCTAAAGCATTGAAATAGGTGCGCGAAATGAAGGCGAATTCACAAAACCATACACAAATTAACGAAACTACATATCTTAATTTTAATATATATTTATTTATTTTTTGTAAATAAATTATATTTTGTTATTAAATATGTATATTACTTTTCTGCGAACTCAAGTTATACCTAGTTCCTAAAGCCGCAGACGGAACTGCGCTATAACTAGAAACTGATTTCTAGTATTCAAATGCATTACATTAGAAATATTTTACAGTTATTTTATAGTCGCAAAGCGTTTATAGACAGCAATTCAAGCTATAAATTGTCATGTAATTAATTTTCGAAAATCAAAATAAGCTGTAATGACTTTTGGGCGAGGATTATTATTCTATGAGTAATTTTTGTTTATTGGTAGTGAAAGAAACAAAACAAGCAATAAATGGTTAAACTAACCTATTTATAATTTATATTACGTTTCTTATATTTTCGAACAAAAAAATTTCAATATTTGGGCTGGTTAAAAATAATATTTCGTCACCTAAAATGCAAAATAACGTAAAATCACTTTTCATAAGTTTGCAGGCGAAGAGAAAACCTTCTGATAAAAACCACTCATATTGAAACAAAATTTGAGTTGGGGTTATAAAATGACTATATTTTGCTTATACTACACTCATATTGAAACGAAATTTGAGTTTGAGTTATAAAATGGATATTATATCTGACGGGGATTTTCGTTTTTTTTTGTTTTTTTGATAATACGTTGATTTGTATACAATTAAACGTTTTTGTGATTTTTATGATAAAATTTATTTATATTTTTTGGCTGGCTTAAAAAATTTTTTAATATTTTTTACAATTTTTATATTTTTGCAAAAACTGGAATTTTTTTCCTAAGCCAATTTTTTTGTGTCTGTAGGTTAAAAAATTACTTGCAAATTTGTTTACATTTTTAATAATTTTCAAAATTAAAAAAAAGAAGCGAACAGTAGAAACCTATAAGGACATTTCAAGCCTTGGCCTAGACAAGAATTAAGGGCAAATACGATGAAATTTATTGCGAAAGTTTCAGCTTTGTGTTTAAAAAATGTAAGAGAAATATGTATGTGTATTATTCAGTAAAAATAAATAGGACTATTATATTAAAAAGGATATGAGAAATTCCATAAAACCCTGTAATTTTCAAAGCTTCGCCGGCTTACTCAAGTATATACATTATTAACTTTTTTTCTTGAAAAATGCATGCTTTCAATTAATTTATGCTGAAAAAACTTTTAGAGAAAAAATTTGAAGCTAATATTATGACGCTTCCAATAAATATTTTTAATAAAAATTTAATAATAAAATATAAAATGCTATATAAAATATACAATAAATATTTTAAATAAAAAATCTTAACAATATATTATATATAATGCATATAACTATAAAAATATAACTGAAAATTTTTCATATACAAGTATTTGGCCAATTATTGTATTCCAAATATTTTCAAAACTTCAAAAATTTTTATTTTTTTCGAAAAAACTCGTAAATCAAGCAAATATTATGTTTACTTACTTGATGTTGACTTTATTTTTTTAACGACCAAATTTTAAATATTTACGAAATTCTGAAAATTTTTACAAAACTTTGAAATTTTTAAAAAATTCTGACGCTTTCAGAAAAATTAGAATTTTTTATAAAGTTTTGAAAGTGTTACGAAATTTTTTTACAAAATTTTGAAATTTTTCAAAATTTTAATTATTTTACGAAACTCTGAAATCTTTACAAAACTTTAAAATCTTTACGAAATTTTTAAGCTTTTACAAAATTTAGAAGCTTTAAAATTTTTAATACTACTTAATCTATCTTTAAACTAAAAATGTGAAGTTTCGACATTTTTCAAAATTTTGAAATTTGTACAAAATTCTGAAAATTTTGCAATACTTTTAAATTTTTACGAAATTTTGAAATTTTTGGAAATTTTGAAACTGTTTACAAAATTTTGAAATTTTTACGAAGTTTTCAAATTTTTACAAACATCTGAAATTGTTTTACGAAGTTTTGATAGTTTTACGAAATTTTTAAAAAAAATTTGAAATGTTTACAATAGTTCGAAACTTTTGCGAAATATAGAAATTTTTTCAAAATTCACACCACAATACCAAACAATAATTTTTTGTCACTCACCAATAGTGCCCATTTTAGCCGCCACACTGCTCCAGTTTACTTATGAACCGATAGGATGTCTCCAAGTATGTTGTATGTGTGCCGGCTGGCAGGTTTTTAAAAACTCTACTCAAACGCTTAACGGTAGACGTTTCTTGTACGTTGTACCACAACCACAAGATTTGTGGCTTTAGCAATTGGTTAGTCAATTTGGCAATGAACTTGACAAACACAATAATATTTTGGGCTCAAGTTGTAGTCACACAGAATTGACAGTTATAGTAGCAGTACTTGTGCTCGTAAACTACGGCAATTATTTTAAATAAACACACAAGTCTGTCTGTCGGCGGCGATACCGTAAACACATGTGTATGTAAATTTGTATATATGGAAAATATTCGAAAATTAGCGCCAACAGTAAAATAAATTACAAAAATATTTTCCAAAAAAAATCAAATTGAGTGTTTACACAACAAATGTTTTCGAAAACCAAAATTTGCGCAGTTTTTGCTATTTGTTAATAAATATTTGGTTTTTGTAGTAAATAGGTGGTTGTTTTGCGAAATTGTTTTTGTAGTAAATTATTGCGGTGATTTTTTCGTAGATTTTTTATTAAAAACTTTAGTTTGCGTTAGTTTTTGTTTGTGGTAAATGTTTTTAGTTTTAATTAGTTTTCGTAAAACCTTTTTTTCGGTTTATTTAAAAAACTCACACAATTTCTCTTCTTATTCAAATTTTTTGTCAAAATTTTTTTGTCAAAATTTTTTTTGTCAAAAATTTTTTTCTGTCAAAATTTTTTATATCAAAATTTTTTTTTGTCAAAATATTTTTTATTTAAAAATTTGCTTTACAAAATCGCAATTCGTTTTCGAACCGAGTATATTTTTTATCGTAAAAAAATTACTTTCACTTTCTGCTTCGAATTCTTAGCGCTGTCTTAACAACACAGTCTTCCAACGGTAAATGTTCAAAATTCTACACGAAGATACACTTTTATATTGCATGCAGTTCGCTTACTTTTTTATTTCATTTGTATTTTCTTGGAGAGCGCGCATTTAGCATTCGGCTAGCGAGAGTTTATATATTCCGTTAATATTCGTATTGTATTTGTTGTGTATTTACGCTGCTGCTGTTGCTGCTGTACACGCACATTATGCCTTTGCCGCCTCCAAACACTGTGATGTTTATATGTGCGCAGGAATGATTTGCCAAATCAACAACACAACAGAGACGAAAGCCGAAATCGCACAAGGGACACGAACCGACCAACGATGGAATAAACGAACGACACCGACTAAACGACTAAACGACTAACCGACCGTAACAAGCAAGCAACCCGCCGCACGCCAGCTTACCCCGCCGCAACCATTTATATTTTAACAGCATACACACATTAACAAAACTAACGGTAAATAAAAACACAAAACAAATACACTGTGCGATTGCCAAAAATCAAAGCAAAGGAAAACGCACGAATTTTCCAAAACAATATAAGCGCCAGCAACAGAAGCAGAAACACCGCCAGCAGCAGCCAGTCTAGACACACACATATGTATATATGTATATATACGCATATGTATGTACACACTCCAAAATCAAAGCTCCGTTGCTGCCGCAGACAGAAAGCTTTCGTTTGTCAGTGCTTGGCCAAGCCAACAAACAGCAAAATCAGCTGCTATCAGCTACTTCTAGCAGTAAAAGTTGCGTTGCGCATGGCGTATGATCAACATTATCTGCATGCGTGTGAAATTAGCGGCTTCACGGCTGCAAAATCACAAAATAACTATGTGTTGCGGTTGCTTGCATATGGAAATTTGCGTTTATTTATTTATGTTAAGTAACGGGCAAAGGACACACGCCGCCTGTGCTCATTACGTAGCGTTAGCGACATAAGCGATTAGCATGTATTTACATAACACTTATTTGCATATTTGTTGTGCTTTGTCGTTGTTGTATAATAGGCTCTTCAATTATGTGCCGAAGGCTTAATATTGCATAACTTTGAACTCAATGCTAGCTTTTGATTGATGTAGTTACGAGGCAAATGTGGAATGTGAATAAATCACAAATTAACACTTATGTACTAGGGTTGTCACAACTTTTTTCTAATTTGAAAATATAAAAGCTCTAGAAATCCATTTTTTTATACTCTTGCAACCTGTTGCTAAAGAGTATAATAGTTTTCTTCACCTAACGGTTGTACGTATCACCTAAAACTAAGCGAGATAGATATAGGGATATACTATATATACATACATATATGTATATATATCATGGTCAGGATGACGAGAACAGTTGAAATCCGAGTGAACGTCCGTCTGTCCGTCCCTATCCCTTGAACCACTTAAGCTACACAACAACCAAAAAATATTAAGAGAACTTCTAGCGACAGTGTGAAAATGGATGAAATCGGATCATAACTCCGCCCACTCCCCGGTAACGGTAACGGTGCTGCTAAAGACAACTTAAAATGCGATAAATCAATAGATACCCGCGAGGTTTCTAATAGATTTGGGGTCAAAATTGGATGGTGGGCGTAGCCACTTTTAGGTGAAAACACATACGTATCTCGAGATCCGACGTACAGATTTCAACCAAATTTAATATGATGCATTCCTCTGATATTTTTATGTTACAGTGTGAAAACGAGCGAAATCGGACCATAGCCACGGCTACTTTCCATATAACACAATTTTAAATTCAGTAGACCCTATATAACTAAAAAGCCTCATGTACATGAAAGTTCTTTCCTGGCTTTGATCCCTGTAAGGTGCAAGGACAATGAAAACAGCGGTCAGACTCGATGCCAAATTAGCGTGTGCACTATTACAGTATCAGAACCAAAAATACTGTTATCATTTTCAAATTTTTTTAGGCTTTATCGAAGAAAAACAATACTATCCAACAATACTCAGTCAAATAGTCACAAAATTGTCTAGGAAGATTATTTAGTACTGTCTTCCGAGGTGATATATGTAGTGTGTGTGGGTGTTGTATTAAGATAAGCCAGTTTTCCTGAGTAGAGTGGAATGCATGGTGAGGTTATCTCATTTAAACAATTAAAGATGAACGAAAGAGGAATGGAGGCTATATTCTTTATAAAAGGTCAAAATTTTAAATGAGAGTTGATGGATTGAGATATAATATCTGGAATAAAAAAGAGTTTTCAACATTGATCCTTCGAGTAAAATCTACAACAAGTCTTGAGTGCAAATAAATTTAAAAACTTCAGCAATTCAGCTTTCTCCAGACTGAAAAATATAGCGAAGCAAATGGATCTGGTAGTGCGTGCAGGCAAGACGAAATATCTCTTGTCATCAAACAAACAGTCGTTGCACTTGCGACCTGGCTTCCACGTCACTGTTGACAGTCAAAACTTCGAAGTCATAGATAATTACGTCTTTCTTGGAACCAGTTTTAACACCAACAACATTGTCAGTCTCGAAATTCAACGCAGAATAACTCTTGACAACAAGTGCTACTAAAGGATTGGGTAGGCAATTGAGAAATAAAGTTCTCTCTCGATGAACAAAGACCAAACTGTACAAGTCACTCATTATCCCCGTCCTACTATATTGCGCAGACGATGATAACATCTCATGAGTCGGCGTCACGAGTTTTCGAAAGAAAGGTTTTGCGGAATATTTATGGTCCTTTACTCATTGACAACGGTGAATACCGCAGTCGATGGAACGATGAGCTGTACGAGATATATGAGGACATTCACATAGTTCAGGAAATTAAAAGACAATGGCTACGCTGGCTAGTTCATGTCGGTCAGCTCTGTAAGTTTTCGATGCAGTAGCCGCCGGGGAAAGTAGAAGAAGAGACCTGGCCACACTTGGACGACTGGTACGCTGTTGTAAACTCGACTATAACCGCATAAGACGTAGATACCACGTCAATAAAATATTTGAACAGGAATTGCGGCATTCAATTTACCTATATCTATAATTTCTTGAATGCTAACAAAATCGCTTCACAATAATACAAATAAAACACTTAATATCTTAAATAAACACGAATTTTCTTGAGTAAATGAAAGAGTCTGATATATTTGAATGCGTTGGCAGTCAAAAAAAAAGCACAACTTATGGGAATTAGGCTAGTTCCAAGAAACGATTTACCTTGGCGCGATGCTGGCTAGCCATTTTCATAAACTATTCAACATTTAAAAAATTTTCAGTTTGATTAGTGGAAAATTAATAGAAAGATGGTGATGAAGAAGAAATAGATTTTACTTTCTGATGATCTTGGATACTAATGACTTACTAGAAAGATTAAGATGACGTTTTTAAGAAATGACAAAAAACAAAGTTTCGAAAATCACTTAATTGTTTGCATAATACTTTTACATAATTATCCGTGTTTCATCAAAAATTTAGTATGAAAGATGCCGCCTAAATCAAGCGAACACAGAATTGTTGTTTCTCGGAAGTGTCTACTAAAGCGTGAAAGGCAATTGCTAATTTTCGCTATAACAAATATTTTCTAAATGCTATTTATATCTGCCCACTTCATTTCTTATTAACACTCAATAAATGTCTTATATAAATACAAATATATCTAAAAGATTTATGAATTCCTGGGTGGAAGTAACTGGGGCAAAGAAAAAGAATTATTCTTAAACACCCGAAATCAAGCAATACTTGTGTGAACTTTTTGATGTTTAGGAAGCTCGTCAAGGCATAATGGAATCATTTCTTAAATTTGTTAAATATTTAAACAGTGGTCAATAGGTTCCTGCTTGCTTTAGCAGTTCATATAATCGATTACGAACGGAACGAAATGACCGGAAATTCATAGTTCAAAATTTGGTTGCAGTGACTGCGGTCATTAAAATTTCGATAAATGTTTCAACAACAAAAGACTCATACTCGTATATATATACATATATATAGACTGTCATCCTCCAATTCAGGCACGAAGAAGTCATTAATCATGGTTCTATAGCGATCCCCCTTGACTGTAATATTATGGCCGCCTTCATTTTTGAAGAAATCTGAAGTGAAACATTATTATGTTGCGGCAACTAACAGAAGGTTTCAAGACCAGAGTATCCTCTTGTAGAACCCCCAGAGGTTACTAGATCGCCTCTGCCTTACGCCCAGAGCATACTGAAAGTATGGAGTGAACACTTCTCCAACCTGCTGAATGGCAGTAAAAGCATAAGACTAGGAAATGGTGAAGCCGATTCCCCAAATATGACGATGGTCCAGACGTTCCATTGCCCGGCTATGAAGAAGTTCGAATATTAATTACCCGTCTGAAGTACAACAAAGTGGCAAGGGGTTGATGAATTGCCGGTCGAGCTATTCAAATTCGGCGGCGAATAGAATAGAAGCATGTATCAGTTTCTTTGTAGAATATGGTGAAACGAAAGCATGCCTAACGATTAGAATTTAAGTGTACTCTACCTAATCCACAAAAACGGAGATCCCATATAAAAGAAGCTGCCTTTATGCCGCTATGTCGGAATTTTGTACCCCGCAAAACTAATACGGCTGTGTGAACTCTCGTTGAGCAATACTAAGAGCTCCATCAGGATTGAAAAATACTTCTTCAAGATGTTCGATAACAAAGAACGTTTCAGACAAGGCGAGTCCTTATCGTGGCACTTCTTCAATCTTCTCCTGCAGAAAATAATTCGAACTGCAGATCTGAATAGAAAAGGTTCAATCTTCTACAAGTGTGAACAGCTGCTGGCTTACGCCGCTGATATCACTCGCTGAGAGTATTCGACGCAGTACCCACCCAGAGAAGCAGAGGAAGAGAAAGACCCCCACTCCGTTGGAAAGACCAGGTAGAGAAGGACCAGGCTACATTTGGAATATCCAATTGGCGCTAAATTGCGAAAAGAAAGAACGACTGACGCGAATTCTAAACTCGGCTATAATCGCGTAAGCGGTGCCTACGCCAATAAAGAAGAAGAAGTAAATTTCCAAAAGAAGAGGTCAACAAGCACTAGCGATCATAATTTTTTGTCCGAAATAACTCTTCAGATGCGACCATTATCCTTATTATTTTCTTGTTTTCTTCGTCATTGCTTCGCGCTCACTATGTGCTCAGCCTTACGATGAAAATGAAAGTTATATCCCTCACGCACGTCCTCACATTTTAAACAGTTTTTTAAGTGTGTCATGCGCACAAAGTTGGGTATGAGGCAAATGACGAATGCAGTGTAATTATTTTAATTGTGGTAATTATGCAAATCTCGTAATTATTTACAGTTGTATATCACGAAATATGTGCATACATACACAATCAAATAAAAATTTTAATGATGATTATATAGGTACATACAGGGTTTGTCCGGAAAGTAATAGGACTGAGTCGATTTAAAAAAATTTATTGAACCAATCGTTACAATTCTTTAAAAACTTTTAAAATAGGCTCCTTTTGCGTCGATGCGGCGCTCCCAATGCGATTTCCAAGCATTGAAGGCGTCAAGGAAAGCATTCTTCAAGAGTCGAGGTGCATCTTGTCGGATCCGATTGACCCTTTGTTTGAATCTCTTCTGAACTTCCACGTAAAACTTAGCGTTGACAGTTTGTCCAAGAGGAACAAATTCATGGTGGACGATAGCGTTGAAGTCAAAAAAGACGTTTTCATTTTGGATTTTCATCAGCGACCTCTTCCCGGCCCTACACCGAAACAAACCACTTCTTGCTTAAGCAACATCTGGGTAAGCCTACTTGATCATATCAAATGTCTCTGTCGCAAATCTACCGAGTTTCACACAGAATTTAATAGCGTACCTCTACTCTACCGAACCCTGCATTTTCGGCTTGCACCACTCACAGAAAGTTTATCCTAACCCTCCAGGTCTTGTTAGCTAAGAACGCCCTCTACCAAATCCAGTCGGTGCGCGCACGCTCCGAAGTACAGTCGCGGCCTAAGAAAATCAGTTCTATTCCTTTCCGGCCAAACCCTATATATATATATGTTAACTCTTTCCTCAATATTTGGACTCCAAAAATGCTTTTTATCAAAAAAGATACGCCCTAGGTATTTCATCTTTCCTAAATGTTCAAGACGTGAATCCCCGAAAGAGGGGTGAGGCACGTTTAGGATCTTGTACCTTCTGGTAAATAAAACCATTTCAGCTTTACTTGGGTTGACGGCTAAAGCGCTTCTATTCGCCCAGTTGGATACTATGTTGAGGTACCCTTCGGCCAACTCTTATTTAGGAATTTTCCTTCAACCATAAGAATAATATTGTCAACGTAGGCTATCACCAAACAGCTTCGTTCCACGAGTTTTTTAAGTAGTTCGAGGGGAATTTTGTTCAGCATTGTGGCTCATTTCTGACTAAAGGGGTATGTAAAAAAGCAAAATTGCCGCATTTTGGACGAAGAGCAACCTGAAGAAATTTAAAAGCTGCAATTTCATCCACAAAAACAACGATTTGGGGGGTTTGTAGCCCGTTATCGGTCCATTCAAAATATATGTCGGTGAGAATGTAACCGTCAATGGTGACTGCTTTCGCACCATCAGAACCGACTATACGATGCTTGAAATTGAAGCTCGTGATTTCGGCGACATCTGGTTTCAACAGGACGGCGCCAATTCGCACACATCACATCAGTCAATGGATTTATTGAGAGAATACTTCGGTGAGCAAATAATTTCAAGATTTGGCCCAGTCGATTAGCCACCAAGATCATGTGCTATTGAAACGTTAGTCTTTTTGCTGTGAGGATATGTAAAGTCTAAATTCTGTGCTGACATTCCCGCTTCGATTTAGGCCTGGAAGCAAAACAACACGCGCCCGTTACCAGTCGAAATGCTCGAACGAGTCAGCGAAAATTTGACTCAATGGATAAACCATCGCAGACGTAGCCGCGGCCAACATTTGAAAGAGATAATCTTCAAAAAATAAATGCTAAAGAATGTTCTTTCGAATGATAATAAACATTTTCCATTCAATTGGAATTTTTATACTCTCGCAACAATGTTGCTAAGGAGAGTATTATAGTTTTGTTCACATAACGGTTGGTTGTAAGTCCTAAAATTAAAAGAGTCAGATATAGGGTTATATATACCAAAGTGATCAGGGTGACAGTAGAACCAAGTAGAGTCGGAAAACTCCGGATGTCTGTCCGTCCGGACGTAATGAAATGGAAAAGTGACCCTTTAAAGAAACTACTAGACCGATTTCAATGAAATTCGGTAGGTAATATTTTCTTAACACCCTGATGACATGTACAAAATATAGGTGAAATCAGTTCACAACCACGCTTTCTTCCAATATAAAATTCCATCTGAATAATATATACATTAGGGATTCTTTGAGTAACCTCGAAATGGAACACCCTTTAAAGCAAAACAACCGATTCTCGGAAATTCTGAAGATGTAGCCCGTTAAATATAAGAATAAATAACTCTCAAAGTTTCAGTAAATAATATTTACTTTTATGCTATAAAAAATTCACGAAAATCATTGAGAAAATAAGGTCAAAACTCTAACTCCACCCACCACTTTAATTTTAAATGCACCAAGTACCTCCTTTCAAGCATTCAAACGTACAGTACAACAATTACAGATTTTGTGATAAAATACTTATACAATAATTGCTAATTTGATTTTATCATCTTAACTAGTTTAAATGCAAATAAAATAAACTTGTACTCGAGGTACAAAAAAATGAGAAGTTCATAATTTTATAGCATAACTTTGCACCTTCACCCAGAAATCAAGCGGCGAAGAGCACAAAAGCGGCATGCCTAAAATGCTTAACACAAGCAAATAAAATTTACGAAGCACGACCAAGTACAATAGCAACAACTGAAGTTATGCCAAACTATGCGCAATGCTTTCTTAGTAAATCCTTGTGAACCTCAAAAACTAGGTTGCCAACTCCACTTTCGCAAATTTGCGTCCTACTAGCAATCCACGGTGCTACGCTTCGACACATCACATAGATACATACATTTTACATGCCTGTGATTTTTGTGAAGCACGCCCACAGCAGACAGTAGACTCCATTCCAAATTATATTAAATCGTTGCTCTAATAAACTTAAGCCACCTGATTTGTTGTGGCCGCCATGGCAACAAGTAGACAACTTGCTCTACATTATGCGCGCTTACCATGTGCCCACGACGACGGTATGTCAGACTTCAATTCATTCCGATACAAATCGCATAATTTAGTAGTCATCGATTTTTGGAGCGCGCGGAACGCTTAAACGGCATTGCGGTCCCGGTTGGTTGGCTTACTAACGCAGGCGGTGGCTTGCGTTTCAAGCAATGCATGAGAAATCCGGTGAAAATGCCAACGAGAATCACAAGAATGAAGCCGCCAAAGAGAAGCAACAAGCGCCAGCAGCTGAAAAATTGGGAGACGTACCAGCGGCACCGCAGCCAACAAAACCAGCGGAAGTGAAAGCAATCGAATCCACTTCCGTTGAAGTGACAACGAACAGGACTACAGCGCATGTAGAGACTACCATAGTGGTCACAACCAGTGCCACCACGACAGCTAGCTTAACAGTCACTGCCACAGCCACAACCACCGCCACACTTAGCACAGCTACCAAACCGATAACTGCCACAATCACTACCGCAACCGGCAAGGAGATAATACCCAGCGCGCCGCCCAGCAATTACTGTAATCGTCGCACTTGGATTACAACCGATCGACTAAATGAGTTACGCCGTCGCGCACAAGAGGCGGTCAAACAGAATAAAACCTTCACCATACGCGGCTCCTTTCATTCCGTACGCAATGCGCTGGTGGCACGCGGTTGGATTGAAAAATTGGACGTGCATCGCAAACAAATACCAACGGGTGTGTGCCAAGTGACTTACGATGATTTGGCGCAGGGTTTGCCCAAGCGCAAGCCGGGCGAGACACGTCGCCAATATATTGCCAAGTGTGAACGTAACATTATGTCGCGCTTTCTCGAACACATGCCCATCGACTTTTTATGGACGAATCGCAAAGAGAAATGTGATTATATAGATCAAGCTAAAAATCCGGGCATGATTATTAATAAGTTTCACCGTGCGCCATTTACCTCGAAGGAGGGTTTATGTGCACAATTGAAGGACTTCCATTGGTTCTATGAGGAGGGTATGTCTGAGTTGTATTTTCCACGTTGTTACAATGTTTGGAGTTTGGAAGAGCTGGCCGAGTTTATGGATAACTTCAAGCTCACTGCCTGTATTGCCTTCATACGCGTCGTGGTGGATCGCTACCGTCGTAAGGGTATAGATGCGATTTTCTCCACTATGGGTACTGTACCATATAATAGCATCGATTTTGCAATTAAACGTTGCAGCGATTACTTGGATAGTTGTCAGCACAAAGATATCGATTTGGATGAGCTATCACGTGTTTGGGAACATGAATGGGATGTCTTCTTTCATCAACATCAACAGGTCGTAACGGAGGAAGCGAAAATATTTACAGAACCTACGCGTGCACCCGAGTATACGGTAAAATTGAGTATACAACTGTTGGAGCATCTGCAAAACTTTTGGCCGCAATATACGCTGGATGGTTATCAGAATTTGTGGATCGTAAAGCCGGCGAATAAGTGTCGGGGACGTGGCATACAGTTGATGGATAATTTGAAGAAAATTCTAGTGCTTGTAAATCCGTCCATCGGTTCGAAGAGTCGTTATGTGGTGCAAAAGTATATAGGTAAGTGCTGCTTCTTTAAGGGAACAATGATACATTTTCTTTTTTCCTCTCCTCGGAAACATGTGGTGTTATTGCTTATGGTGAACTAGCAGACCCCTGACAGAGATTGTTAGGTTTATTGAGAAAATGAGATCTAAGAATTTGGTTGTAATGAAGCAGTAAAAATAATTAGTCCGAAGAAAAGCAATTCGCCTTTGTATTTGAGTTCCTTTGTATTTTGAATTTCTCGGCTGATGTTGTTGTTATAACGTCAGAAACCCTCCTCATATTATTTAAAGCTGAAAATCGTATATTCCTGGAATGAAATATCCCAAAAAAAATTGTGTATTTATTCATTTATCCTAAACTTCGTAATATCCGTAAGAAAGTGATGGCAAAGTTGAATTGGCACGTCCGGACTCTACACCCGTTTCTGTAGAACCATACGTTTTTCTCAGGCACCTGGAGAACATTATAAAGTTTTAAAAAAGCTATTGATTTTTCCATATACATAGTATATATGTCCCATTATAAAAGGTTTGCCGACTATCTGATATCATATAGTTCGACGATCTGTCCTAATTTGTAAACTTAGACCTTCAAAGCCTTCATTTAGAATAGTTCAGACACTATATTCCGGCATCTTCTAAAGAGAATGCTATATTCTTATCATTTACAACTGGATAACTTTATGAAGCCCGTACACCAATAATAAAGTGACCTTAAAATTAAATAATTTTTTTCTGCAGCTGATCCAAATGTTCACAGACTCACAGACAGCCTTGGAAGACAATCTGCTTAATATACATAGTACAAAGGTCTCATACTCGTATTACTCACACTTACCGATCCAAACAGGGTTAGGTTAGGTTAGGTTAGGAAGTAGAGTAATTTCTTTGTGAGGACAGGTATAATTGCACTTGGACAGCTAAAGACGCCTGTCTGTTGTGATACAAAGAACTCCTAGATGTGCTTCAAGTTTCGATCTATCCGTGAAAAGACTCACTGCGCCTCTTCTCCAGCTGCTCACTTCTGCTTGAAAGCCACTACAGTGGTCTGGCAGTCCGAAACAACAGTTCCCCATACAACCTTTCCCTTGAGCTTCGATCCATTTGTGAAGAAGCTCACTGCGCCTCCTTTCCAACTACTTCGCCCCACCTACATATTCCTCGCAGGTATCTGCACGGAGAAGATGACAATAGTAGAATGCTCCGCGACGTTGTGGTCTAAATCGATGTTAAGCGAAGCAGTCAGTGAGAGAGGAGCTCGGAATGTTCCTCTCTGAGACCCTTAATGTAATCGATTTGCAGAAGCGTGTGGTCTAAATTGATGTTAAGTGATGCAGTCGAAGTAAGAGGGGATTTCGGAATGTTCCTTTCCGTTATCCTTTAAGTGCCCGATTTGCCGGAGGCTGTTAGCACCTTCACAGAAATGCACCTGACGAATATATTTGGTCAAAATCTAATCCTTGTCCAGAAAAAGTTCGGATCAATTTAGGTAACATAGAACTGGTTTTCATAGAAATTGACAAGTAAAATGGCATAGTAGAGCTTCGATTATGGAAAGCCCTATGCAATAAGAACAGTTTCCATTTCACACTGCGTAACCGAAATTAATCGCCAGGAAGCGCATAAAATTAGTCGATGAAAATCTGCCTACATATCATTATAAACAATGTATGACTTCACATTTTCTATTTAATTTCCAACCTACAACCTCGCATGCAATTTTCAGTGGAACTAAATGTAATAAAAATTAAAATGGCTAAGAATAGCAAATAAAAGCTCAATGTGGTAAAAATACACGCACGCGTCGGGAAAATCTTGCATGCTCACGTACAAATTATATAAATATAAGTAAATATGTATGTATGAGTGTCATATATGGGCGTAATGCTTGCACGTGAGTTCACATAATCACATATAAGTCAAAACGAAGGGGACGGCAAAGCGTACTTTCACCGCTCGTATAAAAATAAACACAAAACGAGCGAAATGAATATGGTATAGTTTATAATAAAATATAAGCATAATTACATACATACATATGTACTTACAGGCACGAATGCCTAAAAATATCAAACACTACAACATGAGCCCTCCAACTCGAGTATTGCCAACGACCCTACACAATACGATTTGGCTTCAGCACGCGGCAACCGAAAAACACCGATGTGTGTATATAAAAAAACAACAAAAAATATGAGTACATATGTATGTATGTATAGACTATGAAGTGGTGGTGGTGACTGTTGGCGGGTGCACAAAATCAATGAACTTTCAGTTTTAATGGATCGACTTCAACAGGTTGGCAATAAGCCTAATTTCCTGTCATGACACCATAAAGTTGCGTGAGCATTCAACAAATGCCAACCCAGTCTTTGCACTGACGTCACAACCACCCAACAGATAGCAACAAAAAAAGTAAACATAACCTTAGTTTACAGTGTCCCTGACGGCGCTTTCTTAACAGTGAGCTTATATAGTACAGATATAACGCGGTTTTCAATAAGGACGCTACAAAAGTAGAGCGATAGAGACAGCAAACGACGCCAAATTTTTTCCCGCTTTTTTGACACTTCTCTTCAGCACGGTTTGCCACTTCATCATGGAAAGATATATGAAATTATTAAAATTTACTACCGAAATTCGGAGTCAGTGGCTTCAACTTTAAGGGCGCTACATCCAATTTATGGTCGTCAAAATCGCCCTGGTCAGATCAACAATTGAACGTCTAGTGGAAAAACTTCAATCCACGTGACAGTGAGACAAAGAAGTGCCCGTAGTGTCGAGAATATTGCTGCCAAATCAGTCTCTCATACGTCGTTTTTAGGCCGTGGGCATCTCTGTGACGTCGTTGTGGCGAATTTTGTGAAAAGATCTTGTCCTACATGCTTACAAGATCAAATTGACGCAAGAGAACTGAAGCCGCTTGACCACTAGAATTGTCGTATGTTCGTGAATTGGGCTGAGCAACAGCTTGAAAATTATCCGGATTTTCATCGAAAATCGAAATCGTTTTACCGCCGCAAGTCAGCGACTTTTGTAGCGCTCTTATTGAAAAACCCGTTTAATACATAAACCTTTTAGTATAAGTACATATACATATATGTAGCACATTTATAGCTGTAAAATCGTACGATTTCGTAAAAACTTACCTACAACTTCCTTTGCAGAAAGGCCCCTCATTATTCACCATACAAAGTTTGATATACGCCAATGGTTTCTCATAACCAATGTACAACCGCTGGTCGTCTGGATGTACAAGGAGAGTTATCTGCGTTTTAGCTCGCAAGAGTATAGCTTGAGTAATCATCATGAATCGGTGCATCTGACTAATCATGCCATTCAAAAGAAATACAACAACGGTAAGCGCGATAAACGTTTGCCCATAGAGAACATGTGGGATTGTTACTCCTTCCAAGCGTATCTGCGTCAAATCGGCAAACAAGATATGTGGCAGGAACGCATCTATCCGGGCATGAAGAAAGCCATTGTGGGCACAATGTTGTCGTCACAGGAAAATATGGATCGTCGTCCGAACACGTTTGAGTTGTTCGGTGCAGATTTTATGATATGCGAGAATTTCTATCCTTGGCTAATTGAGATCAATTCAAGTCCCGATTTGGGTGCGACAACCAGTGTGACGGCACGTATGTGTCCGCAATGTCTGGAGGATGTGATAAAAGGTGAGAATTTAGAAATTTTTTTGACATTATATTGTTTTAAGTACTGGTGCTGTTAATGCTTGTGCTGTCATGAGGTAGAGTAGGAATTGTCCGCATAGACTTTAGACTTTACATATCCCCACAGGAAAAAATCTAACGGTGTGAACGGGGAATTGGCGCCGTCTTATTAAAACTCTATCGACATCATTTTTGAAGAAATATGGACCGATGATTCCACAGGCTCACAAACAAAACCAAACCATTGTTTTTTTCTGTATAATATGGCAACTTTTGAATGTTGCTCTTCGTCCCAAGGGCGGCAATTTTACTTATTTACGTACCCATTGTACCAGAAATGAGCCACATCGCTGAACAAAACTTGGCTCGAAAACGTCGGATCTTCTTGGAACTTTTCAAGAGCCCCTAGACCGAAGTGATGTGGCTAGGGACGGTCGAGTGGCTTCAGTTCTTGCACAAGCTGTATTTTGTACGTTTTCAATTTAAGATCTCGATGTAAAATACGCCAAGTCGTTCCATACGTCAGTCAGAGATGGTTATTTGAATGCTCGCGCTCGCTCCAATTTTGTGAGAGCACACGTCAAATATGGATACTGGCCAAGAGAATATCCACCATACTTTACACTTTTCTTTTAATAAAGGCGCACAATATGGTCAAGCTGAAGCTGAAAATATAAACAGATACTACTACTACTACTATATGATACTGTTGGAATTAATCAAAAAATGCACCACGGTCTGGAAAGCTAATTCGTCAAGTCCAACCGTCATGTAGGCACTGCTTCCATTACTTAAGAGCTAAGCATAACACCAAAATCCTTTTGGAACCATTAAAATAAGGCTGGATACAAAAGCAGCTCAATGTAACTCACACTAGTTAGCGCAAAAAATTTTATGAACCAAACTTCCATCTTCGCAAAGCTATTGAATCGCAACAAAAATGATCCATTTCTGAAGATATGGCTACTGGTGATGCAGAAAGGATCACTTACCTCCCTCATAGTCAAAAAAAAGACGGTAGTGGTAAAATCGAGGTGAGCAAGGTCAGGATTGACGGTCATGAAGGTTTTCCTATGAATTTGGTGACTCTGGCAGGGAGTTATATACTAACAGTTGCTTCCCTACCTACAAACTCTTATTTCGGTCCTGTACTATCAACAATTGGAATGTGTAAACGAAGGAATCGCCCAGATATAGGCAATTTTGGACAATTCGAGATGAATCAGAATAACGCCAGGCCACACACATCAATAAAAACTCGGCATAAGCTCCGGGAACTTGTTTGGAGTATACTTGACCACCTTATAGTTCGGACCTGGCACAAAGTGATTTCTACTTGTTCCCGTCTATGGGGAATGATTTATGGTGGTGCTTTGAACCCTACACCCCTTGACTACAACACAAAAATCATATGTCTTAGGAAATGTTTACTATCATTTTCGGTTTTAGCAACCCAAAACCCTCTAACATCACGATCAGGGTAATGGATTTCTCTTTACTATACCTTATATATTATAAAAAAATAAAGGCAATAGAGATCTAATTAAAGCTAAAGTCCATTCATAATATGAGTTTATTACTAAATATTTACCTTTTTTTAACTGACTGAATCCTCTACAATTTCTCGCATCCCTTCTTCACAGTTGCAATTGATCGACGCGTGGATCCCAAGGCAGATATGGGTAATTTTGAACTTATCTACCGCCAAGTGGTGCCACCAACACCAGCCTATATGGGACTCAATCTCTTCGTGAAAGGCAAGCAAATTGTCACTAAAGCGCCACATCATCATCATCACCATCACTACCCGCATCAACAACGCGAACGTCCAACACTAAGTGGACATAATTACAGGCATCGTGCCACCATCACGCCAGCCATCTCGAATGTGCACAAGGCTATGCCCACATTCAATGCTACCGAGTACGTTGAGAAGTATATAATGGAGGCGGGAAATAGCAGTCGTAGCAGCATAAGCTGCGGTCTCGTTGGCGGTATCACCGCCTCGGGTGCCGTGATACACACTTCGCCCACACCAATGCAAATGGTGCAAAATGCACGTCGCAAATATCATATAACACCGCAAACGCCTGCTATGATCTGTCCGAATCTCTTGAAAACGCCACGCACACAGGTAGGCACACGCCGCAAGTCCGTCACAAATCTCTCCAGTAAAGCGAACACCATGCCAGCAACAGCTAAAGATCACGAGGCGACTGTACCGCTTATGAAGCGACATCGGAGTTGTGGACCACGCCTTAACACTGCCATCGTAGCGGGTTGTACGAATAATGAAGGTGATAAAAATTTTAAATTTATTATTAAGAAATGTGTGATCCCAACATCGGCCGAGGTCAATAACCAATTGCCTAGTCAAATCGACGCAGAATCGGCCACGGTCAGTGTTTCGGCGCACGCGAGCAAAAGTAAAAGCGTCGATAATATTGTGGATATGTTACGTCGGTTCAAAGGTCAGCCACAGTCAATGACATTGCCACAAACGCAAGGGTCAACACAGGTGGCACGCAGTGGTGGTGTAGAGCATGATTTGACCATAGGCGTAAACGAAAAATCAATCAAGTCCTTGCTGGCGAAACAAACGAAATCCAACACAACTGAGGCGTCTCAACTGGCAGCAAAAATGGCAGCTTCAGCCGGCATACGCACGGTCGGACGCAAGCTTGTGACTTGGCGGCGCTCCAGGCGTCATAACGCCCGCCTAGCCGCTAACGCCAGCAACACCAAGCCCGCTGGCAGCGTTTACGTTTGCAAGAAGAAGCCGATGGCGTTGGTAGGCGTTGCGCCCTCTGCAGCGAGCTTAACTGTTGCGGAACGTTCACGCAGTTCATCCGCGAACTATCAAAAGCCAGCTTCGGTAACAAACGCCACAGCAAAAATCTAAAAATATGGTATATACGCGAATATGTAGTATATGTCAAAGTTACGATTGTTATATTATATAAAAATTTTATTATTGTTCCACTTAGTTAATTTGTTCTTAACTGTTATAAAATGGCATGTGTGTCTTAATAAACTTTTGAACATTAGTTATTGAACAATGCAATTTCGCCTCCTTCTTCATATTACTTTGGGGCGGTGTAGCGTAGTGCTAGCGCTTCTTTAGCGGCGGATTTAAGAATTTTGGGTTCAGTTACACCAGCGTCCATTTGTGCTTTATTTTTCTAGAATGACAAGAGGATTTTATGAGTTTTAGCACCTTTCATTAATAGGAAAAAGCATAAGCTAAGATACTGACAAGTCCAAGACAAGACTTTATAGATAATTACACATATTTCTACCAAATGGAAGTAGCCAAGACCAATAACTGTAGGATCAGTACTTGAAATGAGTTATCGTCTTAATTTTTAGCTTCAACCTAAACCTGAACTTTAGAAAACTATTTTTAACACCAGTCCAATAAGTTAGTCTTCTTCTACCTTACTCTAGCTAAACGTTAGGATAGGTGAGGTTAGGTTAGTAGGGCAGATCATTGCAACAAACGGACGAAGGATCTCCACTTGCCGGTCCTTTATGATGCTCAAAAACTATTAGGTATGGACCGCCAATATTTTCTAGATCAACGATGACTTTAAGTCTATCAGAAAGTTTTTAAGGCAGCTAATATCAAACCCAGAAACTTCACCAGTGCCGAGTATGTGTCTACCGAGATGTTGAACCTCAGCTTTGAAAATTTGAGTTCGACAAGATACATATGTATGTAACCTCACCATATGTGGGCCTATTAGACAGTGTCAGAAGACCTATCATGGTGGCAAGTTGCACCATGCTAAGAGTAAGTAGTTCACATAACCTTGCGTTCCCGTTCCCACGACAGTCCGATCTACAGACCACAACCTTTTGCATTCCACTTTGGGCTAGAAGGATTTAGAGAATTGGGTTTTAACCAGCGTTTTTCAAGCTCACGGGAGGTCCATAAATTTAACGTTGCTAAGAGTAAATAGTTCAGAAAACCTACTGCGTTCACTTTCGGCCTGAACGATTTGGAAGGCTGGTTTCTAACCAGCGCTACCAAGTTTACGGGAGGTCCCTAGATCCAACGCTAGAGCACAAGGAGACAGCGGAGTACCGACTCGTTGCCACTATAATCGAATAGTTGACCTTTCCGCTAAACTCGTCGGCTTTGCGGTTTCCAGCGATTCCGCTGTGAGGCGTCGCCCAAACAAGTCGAATATCAAAGTACTTAACAAGTCTTTAACCCTCTGTCAGCAAGCTCAAAGTCAGTATTACAGCTCTGCTGTCGGAATGAATTCTTACCACTCTTAAGGAAGCTGCCCTTCGGAGCACTACATCTACTTATACCTTGATGGCAGCTACCACCGCTTGAAAGTCCCTTTTATTTGGGCCAATTTCATAGAAGTCATGAAGGGTAAGCGTTCCGACAACTCTGGCTTTACGGTCCATTCAGTTTTATATATATGTACGTTACACTACAAAACCTCGTCTGAAAAGTACTTTTCGCTGTTGTATGGAAGACAAGAAAACTATTGAAGGTTAATCCTAGAAAATAAATTCTCTCTAGTCTCTAAAACTCGGATATAACCGCGTAAGCGGTGTCCACGTCAATAAAGAATAAGGGTCTCACCATTTCTAAAAGACCACATCTACACCTTAAGCTAAGACTGAGTAAGACTTCGGACCGAACTAAGCCAGCACTACCATTTTCTTACAGTTATGTTCTAAACTCACACAACACTCAGCGGGAAAACAAAATAAAATCACGAAATCAACGTGCTCACCTGTGCAGCTGGTCCTCTTAAACGCTTCAATGGCACTTTTATTGCATGTTCTGTTTTCTTAATCAATTTGGTCGGCAAACGAATTGGCGTCTTCTTTTGCGGTACTATTGTTTGTTTGAATAGTGTCATTGCTTTGCCACAAATGTCTAAACCAACTTCGGGATCGAAATCTCTTTTGATCTTATAGTTAACCTCGTAGACACGCTCAAAATTACCAGTGGGCGAAAGTGGATTACGCGGCAAATCGACAATGACTTTCACCAAATCTTTCAAAGCCAAAGGACAAATACGTGCCGTCACGTCGGTGGATGGCGAGAGATCCGGCGTAGAATTGATTTCAATTAATATCGGATTATATTGTTCGTCTAACATTAAATCACAACCATACAATTCGAACGAATTTTCCACAAAATCAGTCTCCTCCAAACTGGCCATCACAACAGCGATAAGATTCTCTTTGAAACCCGGATAAATACGTTCTTCCCATATATTGTCGGGGGCATTTGAATGTTTTAGATAGACTTTGAATTGTTCCAACGACCACATATTGTTCTTCGGCAAACGTATATCACGATTTGGTTTGTTCTTATAACGCTTCTGTACCGAATTATTCGTTAAGTGTATTGATTCACGCAGATCATCGATGGTGAACTCCTGTGAGCTGAAGCGCAAGTAACAATCGCGATATAACCATATAGATAGAGTACAATCACTAATGGAGAGCAGCATATATTGACGTATATCGAATTTGGTTTTATGTATCAAGAGTGGACGTTCTGTGGATTAAAATATATGCGGTTATTTTATAATTTTATTAATATGTTTAAAATGGATTAGTTATGTGACAAGTAGATTTCATAAAATAAAATCCTCTTAATTCCATAATAAATATAAAACTGGAGCTTTTCTACGGGTCGGACCAAAGAGAAAGCGGTGTCAAGTGAGTGAATTTGGCCGAGCCATTGTGATTTCACTCGGCAACTCACACTCCCGGTCCACGATTACTGCTGTTTCGACTCCAAGAACACGATTCACCAAGAGTAGTCAATGAAAGTGGTAATCTATTCATTGTGAATGGCGTTCAGTATATCTATGAAGCTTGTCCCGTTCGAAATTGCTCCGGTGTATTGTTGTAAGAACGTTCTTTTGTTGTTCGTGGTATTCGAAAACATCACAGAAACTGGTTGGAGAATAATGCATTATGCTCCTTAACCGTAAGCTGCTATGTGGTTATTCGACAGGGAACATGAAGAGACAGTAATAGTACGAAATGCGGTGTTCTGACATGTCTGTATCTTTTTCAGCAACGTAACTAGACGAAAATGAAAGCAAAAAAATGCCAAAACCCTGTTAAATTCTAAGTTTGCTCAGAGTTTTTACCTCGAAATAGTACGGCTGATTGGACCATCTCTTCAGCCGGAGAGGAAACACACTCGGTATTTGCTTTTATTTACCAACTTTTTTTACGTTGTCGGAAACTCAGGCCCAACTCATCTCATCGTGGTAATGGAATAGGTATAATGATTTTTGAGATAAATCTGCCTTCGTTGTAGAAAATTAGTTCAATAACTAAATAACATTTCCAGAAAAGGTGATAATGGCGATTTTATAGTAAGTCTCAAACTTCCTAGCAGATAAAACTTAAAGTATAATTCGTTATTTTCCTAAACTCCTAAAAGTCATGTCGCCCGAATGGATAAAAACACTCTAGCTCTGAAAGTATTCGACGCAGTACCCGCGGGGAGAAGCAGAGGAAGAGAAAGATCTCCACTCCGTTGGAAAGACCAGGTGGAAAAGGACATGTCCACACTTGGAAGAACGATTAGCGGGTTGTTGTAAACTCTACTATAACCGCGTAAGTGGTGTCTACGCCAATAAAAAAGAAAATCCTAAACGGAGCATTCTGTAACAATCGGTAGCGGAGAGTTCTGGCAGGTCTACAGCTTGGGTACCTTTGAACCGAAAAATTATTATTATTGTTGACCGGTCATTCAATACTCTTGAGAGTAAAAGGCACTAACTGTCTTCTAGAAGCGTCCTCTGATTGACCGCTTCAAAAACCTTCGATAAATCAAAAGATCCGTTCCCACGACAGTCGGGTCTACATAACCGGAACGGACCCGGTTTTTTGTCGGTCAGGGACTGTGAACCCGGCCACTACAACAGCAACAACAAAAACAGAGATCAAAAATTAATATTCAGCTATATATATAGCGATTTGATGAATAACTGGACTAGATAGTGAATGAAATAGTGGCATTTTACCAATCGGATTACTACAAAAATTCCAACGGGTCCACCATGGTATATGCGTAATGAAAACATTCATAAGGATCTTGATATTCCTATGGTAAAGAAGGAGATAGAGGACAGCAGAATGAGAAGTGATCTACCAGCCTATGAAAGAGCAACGTTCTACCAAAAAAGCTCAACCACATTCTTGAGCTTCTTTAGTTTTAAATAGAGTTAAGATTTGAATACTTATTGTTAGACTTTTCTAAGCAGATCCAATAAATCAAGAAATATTGAGAAAAAAAAATCCAATAGTATTATATCGGATCTTAGTACAACCGAAAATTGCTTAGACATCATTCCTGTTTTACAGTTTCAAGCAATACGCCACCACTTACCCAAATACTTCTGTGCGATATATCTTCTTTGCGGATTGTTGGTTGCCCATTGCAAAATCTCATCAATGGAACTACGTATGATAATACCCAGACCGCGACATTGATAACCGGGCTTTAGGATCCACAGATTACGACAACCATCCCACTTGTAATCTCGACGGCGCTCTTCTATTTTTGCCAAATAAATGCGACTTAATTTGGACACTTCCTCCAGCAACGGTACAGTCACTTTAATTTTGGCATTATTACGCATAACTTGATTGGAATCGGCAATAAAGTTCTGCCATTCGATATTTTCACTTTCCGTATTCTTTTCGCCATCGTCATCCAGTGTACGATGTTCGAATTCATCGAAATGTTTTTTCAAATTTGTCACAGCGAAATGCACCACAGATATCGGTATAGTACCCTCATCCGGATCCGCCAACTCCGATAAACGTTGACCATGCTCCAAGATAAATTTGAGTAAACTGCGACACTGCGTTTGACGAAAATCCTCTATGAATGCCATGCGCTCTTCCGAACTGCCACCCAGTCGATAGAAGCGTGGATGACTCATGCCGCAAACACCCTGCTGATGGAACCACTGATGCTGTTCGGCGCAACCGATCAAACCAACTTTGGTCGAAAAATCCAAATTGCGACCGCGTCGCACACGATTACGCAGCGGCAGCACATCCGTATGCGAATCGCGTTGTGCCTTCGGTTGCCAAATGAAAAACGCCGGAAAGTGACTAATGATTTTTGAAATGGCCACCGCCTCATAGTCATTGCCACGCTTGGCATGCTGCAGCAATACCTCCTCGGGTAAGCTTTGCAATTTCGGATAACGATTCGGCGACAGCTTCTCCAGCCAACCACGATTCAGCAATGCGCGCCGGATGGTATGGTAATTACCGTAAACGGTGAATATGCGACGATTGCGAAACGCATCGATCACACGTGAGCGATAGATGCTCGATAGCGTGCGTGTTTGCGCATTGCTAGCCGTTTGGCCGTCACTCAAAATCGCCATACTTTTATTCACCTCCGGATAGGCTTTGTATTTCGTGCCGCTGCTAGTGTGACCGAGTATATAATTTACGTTCGCTGCGGTTGGATTTAGTACGTTAATTTTTGAGACTGCGCAACGATGTGAGAGTGCCGCCAATTCGGCGTCCAGTGATTGTATTAATGAACGGATTTTATAGACGGGATTGTAGTATTGGTTTCTATAATTTGGCCAAGATGTTGAGGAACGTTGCATTCTGTTTACAACAAATTTAGAAGCAGAAGCCGAAAATTTTTTTTTGGAAAATTTTACAATAATTTTTTGAATGATGTTCGGTGAATTTTGAAATTTCTCCATGGAATTTGTCAAAATAACCAATTTCATTTATATATTACGAAAGAAGCCTCGAAAAAACGAACTAAAAACAAATATTATATTAAGTCAAAGCTAGTAAATAACAAAAGACATCGCATTTAGATTTATTTTTAAAACAACAAAAGTGTGGGGTGGTTGGTGTTGTAAAAAAAACGCTGATATGCGCAGCCGAAATTCTAACAGACGGAATAATATTATAAAACCAGTAATTGTCGAGATTGGCAAAAGATTGCATTAGTAGTATGTATGTAAGAGAATATAACGGGCTGAGAAGTTGAAATTATGTTTATTTATTTTTAATTTTAATTGCAGTCCATCAAGTATTTCCTTAATTATTCATTCAAAATTTTTCCCGTTCTCATCGCTTTAGAAATGAAAAAAATTGATAATATAAAATTAAAAAAAAATAATAATAACAAACATAAAAAAAAATAATAAAAAAAATAAAATAAAAATAATAAAAAACAATAAAAAAAATAATAAAAAAATAAATAATAATGATAAAGAATAAATAACTAATAATAAATAAAAACATTATAAAAAAATTAAAAAAATTAAAAAATATAAAACAAATAAAACAAAATAAAATAAAATAAATAAATAAAAACTAAAAAAATATAAACAAAAATTATATGAAAAATAAATATCAAATATAAAATAAATTAAAAATAACGTAATAAAAGAGACGAAAAAATAAAAATAAAAAATATTAAAACATACAAATAATAATACAAAAAAACTTTAAAATATAGTAAAAAAATGAATTAAAAAAAATAAAACAAAAACATAAAAATTCATAAAAAACAAAAAAATTAAAAAAGTAAAATATTAATAGATAAATAAAAAACAAAATAAAAAAAATAAAAATCTGCTTCACAGTACCATTTATTATAGCATTAATGGATATAACATTTTCCTTATCTAGATTTTGATAGATCAGTTTGTATGACAGCTATATGCTATAGTGGTTCGATTTCACCAACTGACAGTTGTTGTTGTTGTTGTTGTTTTAACGGAAATCTAATCCCCGTTGGGATGGTAAATGTCATTTGTGTTGTCGCCGATGTCATCTAACGGTAGGCCCAAGAAACGTGCTGTTTCGACGGGGTCGGACCAAAGGGCGATCCGCCGAATGTTGTCAACAACATCCTTTTGCATTTACCCCTAGTGCTGCCGGCCAGCGGTTTGAGAATCTTGTTGCGGCTCTGTAGTTTCTTGACAATCGCGGTTTTGTGTGGAGTGGAGGAGTGCGGACTGTCAAATACAACAACTAAAATCGTAGGGTGGAAATGTGAAAATCATCCACGGAAATGTTTAGATCCAGTCTGTACTCCACCATTCAGTTTGTACCTTATTTACCGTATTAGCCGTGGTTTTGGCAGGTGAAAGTTTTAAGCTCTTTTGGCGTTCACTGTTGAGCTCATGCTATCAATTCCCTTTTCCGGCGGCATAATCGTGCCAATATCTGCTTACGCGATTATAGAAACTACTTCTGGTGGTTGTAGAAGTTTCGAAATGTAGTAGTTAAACAGTAGCTGGGAGAGAAGACCAACTGTGCGAAAACCTCTATTGAATTCTCCTTAATTTAGCTTCGTCATCTTTAAATAATACCAATGAATGTCGTCCGCTCAGATAGTTCACGGTCCACCTCTTTACCCCTAAAGGAGCGTTGTTTGTCCGATGTCCTGAAGTAGCATTGTGTGGTTGACTGTGTCAAAAGCTTTGGACAAGTCCATCGATGCCAGGGCAGGATTTTCACAGGGCGGTTTCTATTTGAAACCACGAGCTAGCTGGACGTTTATGACTGAAGCTATGCGTGCTAGGCTCAGATGGTATTTGAAGGCCGGCACGCTTCCCAGGTTTTAGTAATGGGACCACCCTTCCGATTTTCTACGCAACAGGTATGTGAATGGTGATCAGTGACAAATTGAGCACCTTTCTGCGATAGTTTACTCCTGTCGAGCCGATTTCTTCCGTCTGGAATTTCGATGTCTTTGATTTGTTGATCGTACTCTGAGGCCAGCTAGAAGTAGGTTAGATTACGAGGTCAATCCCAACACGGATCTCACTTGGACGCTTAGAACACCGGTCCGTATCATAAGACCCTTACAATTCGACAACCGATTTAAGCCAATCAAAATATTTTTGAAACGGCTAACGACAGTTTCGCCTTTGTCCGTCCGGTTTGTCAAAAGTAAGTCTACCGAAATATTCCAGCCTCAATCGTGCAAAGCCTGGTAGGTGAAGCAGAAAGTACCTAGATGCTTCCACCTCACCCTCTTCCACACAACTTTGACAACTAGCGTCCGCCAAGATTTTTAGCCTCGGCAGTTTCCATATCTTCAAATTGATTTGCGATTTGGATCACAGACTCTCCACGTTTTCTTCTAGGTTTTACAAACTCCGTGGTAAACTTAATAAACCCTGTTAGCGTACAAAAACATTGCCCAACCATTTTAGATAACTTGAACCGTACACCAACAAAGCCTGAACAAAAAAACCTTTTCCACCAACATAACCGAATCAATCAGCAATTGCAGAAAACCACTTTCCAAAAATCAGCTTATGAAATTCAAATGCCAAACTGCGCTCTCATACATACACACACAAAGAAATTCAAAAATTTATGTTAACCGCTAATGCAAAAAAAAAGAAAAGAAAACAACCAATATTGAGTCACATTAAATAAAATTAATTAAAATAAAGTAGAAAATTATGCAGTACATTGAAATTAATCGCTTACACAAATTATCAAATACAAATTGCGCTCCGATCAAAACTAATTACTACAGTTCCATGTGCCTCAAATTCAAATCATGAAAAATATATATGTTGTTATTTTTATATTGTTGTAATTATGTAATTATCTTTTTATTATTTTGTATAATTTCTTCTTCTTTTCTTGTTCTCTCCGTTTGCGACGTTAACAAACACATACTAAATTGACAGCTTCGTGCGCTTACAATTTATCGAGGTATTGGGCCAAGTCGGGTAGACCTTCCTTCAAACCCTTACGTTTACGTGTATCCTGTACAATCTGGTATGGTTTGCTGCTGGGTTCGCACGGATCACCGGGCAACACTTGCCAATGGTCGAACACGCATTGTGGGAAAGCTTGTCCACCGGTGTTGGAACGTAAATCGGCGGTGAAACCGAACGATTCGTTTACGGGCAAGTATGCCTTGACCACGAACATAGGTGTGCCAACAACTTGAGCTTCTTCGAAGACATGACCACGACGTCTATTCAATACACCGTAGATACCACCAACAGCAACTTCGGGACATTGAATTTCGCACAAGTAAACGGGTTCCATCAAACGTGGTCCAGCTGTGATAGCTGAAGCGTACAAGCAACGACGAGTTGTTGGAATGATTTGACCACCACCACGATGGATAGCATCAGCGTGCAACGTCACATCATAAATGTTGAAACGTACACCACGCATATTTTCTTCAGCCATAATACCTTCCTTGGATGCCCATTGGAAACCGGCAACAACGGAATCCTTAATTTCATTCAAGTATTGCACGGATTTGGTACAATCCAAAACGAAGTTAGGGCCGGTACCGTCAGGTCCGAAACACCAGATTTTACGGGCTTCTGTCACATCATAATCGTATTTCTCGGCCAAGTAACGGGCACGAAGTTTGAAATCGTCCTTGGAGCTGACATCACCGTTGTCAATGTCCTCGGGCAAACCATCAGGCATGGGCAAAGCTTTCATCATCAGACGGTTATGCTTGTTGGGCGATTTGGACAAGCACATTTGGTTGGATTCCTCGAATACGGTTTCACGGTATGATACAACGGGGTCGGATTTCTTCAATGGAATGCAAGCGTGATCTTCTTCCAAATCCTTCAAGCAAATTTCCAAATGCAATTCACCGGCACCAGCAATGATGTGCTCACCGGATTCTTCAATGATACATTGCACCATAGGATCGGATTTGGCCAAACGCTTAAGACCTTCCACCAATTTGGGCAAATCAGCTGGGTTCTTGGGCTCGACGGCAACACGCACGACGGGTGACACGGAGAATTTCATCACCTAAAAGCAAACAAAAAAAATGTAAACATAATTATAAAATATCAAATTTTGCTTAAAAAGTAAATCGAGTGCAAAAAAAAAATCAGAATAACACTTCGCTCATTACTTTTCAGAACAGGTCTGTGTAAAAATAACATCACCAAATAATTACTACTAGCAATGTATAATAATCATCGTAACTCACCTTCATGTTGTGGGCATCCTTGAATGTGGTGATGGTACCGGTCTTGACCAAGAATTGATCGACACCGACCAGACCGCAAATGTTACCGGAAGGCACATCTTCGATGGCTTCAACATAACGACCCATCATCAAAATTGTACGTTGGATGGCCTTTTCGTACAAATCTTCCTTCTTGCCGGGCACATAGTTGGGGCCCATGATACGGCACTTCTGGCCAGTAGCGACCTTACCGGAGAACACACGACCGAAGGCATAGAAACGACCCTTATCGGAAGTCGGTACCATTTTGGAAATGTACATCATCAATGGACCATCAGGATCACAGTTCTTAACAGCGACGGCAGCTTCATCGTCATGTGGACCCTCGTACAACATTTCCATACGGTATTTCTGAGCAATTACAGGTGAAGGCAAGTGAATGGCAATCATCTGAAGCAAAGCTTCACCAGCTGGCAACCAGGTGCGCATAACAACCTTCAGGAGGGCTTTACCATCCTTGTCCTTATCTTCGTGCTTGATGGTAACACCGATCTTTTCCAACAAAGTACCGATTTCTTCCTTCTTGTAGTTCATGATAGCATCGAACACTTTGTAGATGGGGTCCAAGATGTACATACAGAAGGAGCGCTTGTTATCGGCTTCCTTTTGTTTTTGCCATTTCTTGGTCTTGGCGTTGAAGAAGTTCTCACCCCATAGACTATAATGAAGACGTAACGCAAAATTTGTATTAATCACTGAGTAACAAGAACAAATGCATTTATAGATAATAAATAATCTCATTCATCTTATCTGTGCCACACCCTAACACCATTTCCTAATACGTTATTTAATTATTTCGACAAATCTTCAGCTTATTCCGATTGAACATTAAGAAAGAGGTTCCAGAACAGCGTTACAAAGCGTCGATCTTGGTGCCACTGAAACAGCGTACCTGCTTGATCTGCTTTTATTGAAGTTGCACTTGTAGCACGGTCATCAGAAATATACCTATTTGAACAAGTCCAAATTGAGCATATCTCTTGCGTGCAACACAAATTGTGCTAAAAGCATTTCCCCTCCTTAATATCCTTCCTCACCTTATAAGCTACTTATAATTAACTCGCTAAAAATAAAATTATGAGATAACTAAGCTTACAGACTTACCGGTTCATTAGCTTGACGACATCGATCTTGAATTTCTCTGAGTACATTTCGGAGAACTGCTTAAGAGTGAAAGCCCATCCGTGCAGACCAGAACCGAAACCGACGGAACCCTTGGAGGGGTCAACACGCACTTCACCCATTGGACCACCATCATCGTTGTAAGTAGCAATAATGACGTTCACGTTTTCAACGATACGCTGGAAAGTTTGGTACAGTTCTTCAGCCTCCAATTGCAATTCAAGCAAAGCGCGGTCCATTTTGTTCATGAACAAAATTGGCTTAATACGTTCAGCGATAGCTTGACGCAATACAGTCTCGGTTTGCACACATACACCAGAGACACAATCGACGACGACCAAGGCACCGTCAGTTACACGAAGAGCAGCAGTTACTTCAGAGGAGAAATCAACGTGACCGGGTGAATCGATCAAATTGATCAAGAAACCTTTGCACTCCTTCTCACGCTGATCAGCATGGGTGATGAAAACAAGATCCTTGTCTTCAACTTCGAAGTACATAGAAATGGCACTGTTGAAATGTAAATACGTAATATATTAATTGCGAAATGATTAAAAACAATACATATAAAATAATATTTGTAAATATATATAATATTCAAACTTACGTTGACTTGATGGTAATGCAACGTTCCTGTTCATCTTTACGGGTGTCAGTGAAACGGGTTTCACCAGCCTTGGCACCAGCAATAATACCGGCCTTCGACACCTACAACAAAAATGAAAACACTTAAGTTATTAAATCGGGTTGTGAAATAGGCATTTGTGACGTCATAACACAAAAAGGGAAAGTGCATGCACATCAATATGTAATGATTTTACTTACCAAGGAATCGGTCAAAGTTGATTTGCCATGATCGACGTGAGCAATGACGGACATGTTACGGATGTTCCGCTTCTTGTCCATCAAGGCACGGATTTCGTCGACAGTAAAGTTGACCTGCGTACACACACACGTACAATTCCATCACGCCATCAGCACATACGCAGAAATAAATTTACATGGAAAAGACATAAGTAGATACATAAATATTAATATCAACCAAGCAATAAATGCATTTTCATGCATGGAAAACAGAATTTTCAGCTCTAAATTTTAAAATGTTGGCCTTGAGAGTTTCCTTTGTACAAAACTGCATACGTCATACGGTTGACCCGAGGAAATTATATCGTCGGTAGCTCGTCTACGCAAACGAACACACGACCTTCGCACATACGATTTGGATTAAGATTTTACAAAACCAATTTGCATAATAAAATGCACAATTCCATTCAAGATAATACGCACATTTAAATGTTTAGAGCTGTTACTTTCTGTTTTGCGTTAGTTTTGAAATATTTTTTACATACCATTTTGGATGTTTAATGATTTTTCTGACCAACTTTTAAAAACACTACACGCCTCTAGTCGTGTACTTGACAAAAAGAACGAAGAACAAATCCACCACCTACAGCTCGGGCACCTAACCAATTCAACACGTTTTTCGGAGTCAAAGTGTTGCCAACGATCTTTTCCCGCATGGTTGCATTATATATACACCTTTCAAACACTGGGTGACATTTTCAACGTTATAGATTATTATTATAATTCAATATAATATTTATATATATTCTCCAAAAACAACTACTGTAAAACTTTAAATAAATCGTGAATGTATTGTATAAACATCAATCTAAATTGATTTTCTTTGTACTACATGCCTTTTTGAGTAACTCTTTTCTACGCAAGGTAGTAAATAAACAATTCTTATCTGTTTAACAAAATTCAAAAGGAATTAAAATGCGGCAACACTTGGAGAAAGAGGTGAATTTAAATATTATACATAACATCTCCACACACTGTTGCAATTTTTGAAACAATTTATGGTAAGCCATGAGGGATTAGAATAATTTCCGATTTGGATATGTATTGACGTTGGATTGCAATATTATGCGGCACTATACTGTAGAGAAAAACTTTATTTTAAGTGATATCAATTATAGGATGATTTGAAGCCAATTTTATACTGATCATATCACCGCTGGCAATTTTAATCTTAATGTTGGGTTCTACTCTACTTTCATATGATTTCTTTCACGACAGCCTGATAGTTCACGATCCGCATATGAAGAGCTTAAAAATTTTGTGACCTTTCACGGAATAGTTTAAAGTTAGGATAATATTTTATTCACAAAGCATCATTTATTTTTATTAAGGGTTTCAGGGCTTGCACAAAAAGTCACAGAGTGTAAAACAATTGGTATAAAAGTGATCACTTTGTACAACAAATATTTAAAAGCAGTACAAAATGGATATGTTTCAAACACCAATTATATTCGAGTACCCACAATGTAATCGTACTATGTGATTACTTATCAAAGTTGACAGCTTTCGTCAAGTGGTTGAACTTGAAGCCAATTGTTTGCTGGGTGCCATGTGACAATCAAGTTGAAAAGGAAACAAGAATTAAGAAGACAGAAGAATATAGTTTGAATTTACATAATATTCCAACATCTTCTCGTTTAAAGCAAAAAAACAAGGAAAATTGTTTATTTCATTTCGCTCCCGGCCAACGCAACATATTCCGGTTGAATTCAAAATTGCATTTTTCAGATTTACAAAATAAGCAGAGAAAACAAAATTCCCTTTTAAGTGCGAAGAAAAGCTATGAAAAAGTGAAAAACGAGAGCAAGAGGACGGCAAAAAATTACAAATGTTGAAAAGAAAACTTTTGTAGGAAGAGAAGTGCGTAAGTGAAGTGCAAAATAATCAAGAAATAACTAGACAAGGAATAAAACATAAAAAATAGCCAAAATAATATTAAAACTAAATTATAGCAAATGCTTATTAGAAGTAAGAAGAAGTGAGGAAAAGAAAACATATTCATCGAACACTAATTTCGATTCATCAATAGACAAAAAAAGAAAGCAAGTGGTAAAACAGAAACAAAAACTTGAGCCAGCGAGGCTTCTACTGAATACAATAAGACGAAAAAAAACCAACCAAACAACCAACGCGGCAGAGATTTGCTACCAAAGGCAGAAAAGAAGCAAAGCAGAAGTAGCTTAACGAAGAAGCAACAGTGGTCGTGGTGGGAATGCTGGAGCGGAGCACCCCCACAGCAGCAGACCACCTCAATCAAAATTTCCAAATATTTTGTTATTGTTTTAATCACATAGAACAAACACCAAGATAAATTTTTCGTTTTTATTGGGATATTGATCTGGATTATTACATTAAAAGACTTGGCAATAAATTAAAGTATTAACATTTTATCTACGTCTGAAAATAACATGAGCAAAGCGTGCGAAAAACTACTGCAGTGAGTCAAACAGGTGAGTTGTATGGTGGGAGCGGCATACGAAAACTAAAAACATATTTTACTGTCAAAAAATATGGATTTTAGATTGCCAACAATGCAGTGGTGCAACTAACCATATTTTTAAATATGTACAAACATAACATGTATACATACATAGAGATATACATACATATGTACAATGCATATACATATATGAATGCATATGTATAAATATATATAGTAATATAATGTTTCCTTCCTTCGTCCCATAGAATACTAGCTGCATTAGCTATACTGCATCAGAATTAGTCAAACATCTGCTGCCGCCAACACCATTACAGTCTCCTCGGCCACACTATTAACTTTGATCAACGAAAAAGTTGGTGTACATCGCTTTCCGCAGACACCACCGCCAGCTAGTGTATCGGTATCAACATCGTTGCTCTTAAGCAAATCAACTGCAACAACTACAGCACGCACTTGGCGGACATATCCGCAAACGTTTACCAAGGCATTACGCACCACAACTCGACGCTCTGTGCCACCGCCATCCAAGCGTGCCGCCACCGTTGTTGCTGCCAAAGGTGCAGCTAACAATACTGCAGCCACCATGGCCTGGACAGAGGTAAGTAGTAAACATGCATGATTATCAAAATTTTAGTATGTAAAATGTAAATAAATTAGTGGCAAGCCGGTGCAATGTGGCGGAGTTTTTGAGGAAAATGTGCAAAAGGCAAAACGTGCTATGAAGCTATAATACCCTTCACAAGTGCATTTTTTATAGGGGTATTAAATATATGTACCTTATTTTTGTTCGTTCAGTTCGTTTAGCAGCTATACGCTAAGGTTGTCCGATCTGACGAATATTTAATAATCTATGCCGAATTGCTTGAAGATACTTTGTCAAAAGTTTCCCCTATAAGGACTTTAGTTTTATCGGTCAATTGTTATGTCAGCTATATGCTATAGTTGTCCGTACAAAATTAATGTACATTAATTAATAAATATTCAGGGTATAAAAATCTGTGTAGACAATGTGGCCGTTTGCTTACAGGTGTCTAAAAGCTTTGGTGATAAAATAGTTTGCTTAGTGCTTCAATCATGTAATCAGCATTTCGACAGCAAGAAGTAATTCATTTACTTTTGGTTTTTATATAAGCGTAGCGTATACTTCGATATCTGAATATGCTCAACAGCAAGCCGGTGTTTGTTTCTTATTGCACAACGTAATATGTTTGTATGTACGTATTCATATGAATTATTTTTATTAAATGCCGTGAACCGAATTATTGTTTAACTATTATTTTTTCCATGCGCCGTTATATTGTCAACTGAGGCACCCAAAACAATACCAAACAGCTTGGGTTGTTTGATTTGGAAATAAACATATGAGTCAATAGCTTATCATATCAAGTTATTTTATCAAAACTGTAGAGGAGTGGAATTAAATACACAAAATCATCAGTTGTAAGCAATTTCAAAGCTTTTCAAAGGTTCATTAGATTATAAACTGTGAAAGTTGACTGCTTGCGTATTAATGTTGTAGTTTAATTTATATGATGTATCGCGAAAGTAACTTCATTTCATATAATTTAGATAAACGAAGCAAGGTAAATTATGTGTAACCTCAACGGCATCAAAAATATAAAAAATAACTTTAATTGGGTTAGTAGTAGTAGCTTATCAACTTATAACAACGCGCTGTAAATATGGGCAATTGGTAGCTGTTAAAAAAACGAGCAATAAAATTTGAGGAAAACCTTTAAAGTTTAGTGTCGTGTAATTTTGTTGCTGCAACATACTACTTCGCTAGAGTTTTCAGCTGATAATGTGTTGCAAGAGTCGCAGTTAGTATTCCCGCACAGCTGCTAGAAGGCAGCATGTTTTTTCTCTGTACACAAAATAGTTGAAATCGTAACGCGCGCTTGTCATACCGAATTAAGTGTCACGTAGTTGTTTTACCAGCTGAGTGACAGCGTGCGCAACTGAGTACCCGTTTCTTGGAGTACGCCATTCAACCATTCTGTTCATAGTACTTCTGGTTTTCGCCTCATCGTTTTCTAACGACAGGTTTAACTTGCGCACTACCATCTAAGTGAGAGCGGTTAGCACTATTGCGCCACCTGCCGATGGAGCGCGCTTCCGATGCCGTAGAAAATTACACAATGCAATGCGCAGTCATGATAGATATCTAAATGCTACGTTCACATATAGACACAGCTTAAAGTGCATGCAATAAGATATATACTACTCTTTTTAATTGCGCAATGAAATATTTCATATTTATAGTGTACTTAATTAAAAATAGATACGGTTGTAAATTTTATTTACGGTATTTAAAAAGCTTTCAATAATGCAAAGATTTATAGTTGAAAAATATTTACATATGAATATATGTATGAAATATTCCAAATACGCCATATGTATGTATAGTTAAACAATATTTACATATTAACTTATGTATTTAGAATATTGCATACAAAATTAATTTGAAAAAAAATTTAATACTAAGTATTAGTTCTTAATATTTTCAATTTAAGAGTTGAGCGCTTCAACATATCCTACCTAAATTGCTTAGGAAATAATTTAAACGTTTCTGTTGTTGTAGAGGCAGAATCAATCAACCAATTTCGAGGCGTGGTGCCGGATTTACAGTCCTTGGCCGAATAAAAATTCGGTTTCGTTCCGGTTACTTCGACCCGACTGTCGTGGGAATGTGAATCAGTTAAACCTCGAGAATTATGTTATAAATTATATTATATGTGCTTCTTAAATGATAATGATTGATTTCTATAGAACTTGTCGATCAAAATTGAGATAGAGAATCTTTTATATGAAGAGTATTATATCTTCAGTACTTTAAAAGTTAAGGTTTTGTATAGTTTTTAACTGAGAAGACATTTTCTTATGGTTGGCAAACTTTGAGTTGATTCAGGAATGCGCCTAAAAGATACTTAAATAATTGCAAAGATATAATTTTCCGTTTAAATGAATAAGAGCTCTTTTATGAAGCAAGCACCATCCGCAGTAAAGATGAATGCTATGCAAATGATTTCATAGCATACTTTTAGGGTCATGCTGCAGTTTTCGTATTCGAACCCTGAACCACAGGATTTACAATTTCAATATACAATTTCATAATCACACGGGAGAAATAAGAGATTATCGACTTTCCTAAAGAAATAAACTCAGTCCATGGCAAGCCTAAATGATATGCAAACGATTTCATAGCATGCTTTTGGGGTTATATTGAAATTTCTAACCCTGAACCTCAGGATTTCAATAAAATTTCAAAGTGGCTCTAGAGAAATAAAGGATTCCCCATATTCGTTTTTGGGAACGAGCTCAATGCCTGGTAACTTTGATTGTTATTCGAACAATTTCGTAGCATACTTTTAGGGTTATATTGAAATTTCTAACCTTGAACCTCATTATTTTAATAAAGTGACGTTCTTTTTAAAAGAAACCAACTCAGCCATAGTAAGTCTAAACGTTGTGCAAACTATTTCATAGCATATTTTTAGGATTAGATTGCAATTTTCCAATTTTAACTGTGAACTTCAGGATTTTATTAAATATCACTGTAGAAATAACCATTACTGACCTTTTTAAGAAGAAAGCTGAATCCATAGTAAGTTTAACACGGTTTCATAGCATAATTTTAGGGTTGTATTATAATTTTCGAATTCTAATATTAATCTTACGATTTAAAGTATATATTTTGCTAAAACGTTTTCAAAACTAAATTCATTTCATCGTAGAAATCTTTTTGTTTCTGTCAGTTCTGTCTGTTGTCTTTACTTCAGCATTCAATTTCACTTGCAACACACAGTAACACTCTGTGAAAAGGAAGTACTTTAAACTCAAAACGTGATTAGCATTGCAATTGAGTTTCTCATTGCACCAAAATAGGAAGGGTGGCCAAAATATTTTCCACAACTACCAATATCGCTGTCTACTATATGCTTATTGGTAATATAAGCACGTACACATAAATCAGTGTAGTCAACTGAGATCTTAAATAGAGAACTACACAGTGTGACTCTCTTTAATGTATAAATTAAAAAAAAAGAAACTAAAATTGAGAACAACAATTGCTATAGGAAAAAATTGCCAAGCCTTCAACTTCAAAATTCTGTTGTTGACTCAAAAAAGCTAGTGCGAGCGTGTGAGAGCGCCAACAAAATTTCACTCCGTTGCTTGAAGCCAATATCGGTTAGCACTTACCAGTTAGTTGTTGTTGTGATGTTAACATTTTGCTGTCAGCGCGCGCTCTCACAGCTTTTAGCTTGCCAGCCGTTGGTTATGTTTGTTGGTAGCCGTCGCAACAGCTTACTATGTAAACGCTGACTTTGTTGTTGTGTGTTGTTACCACTGCTGGCATGCCACTACAGGAGCTACCTCACTTGTGTTTTGGCTTTGTTATTGCTGTTAGTTAGTATGCCGTTAACAGTATTGTATTGAAAACATTGTTAGCAGCCGCAGCCGCAGCAACAGCAATGCCACCACCAACACCAATACTTGGAACACTGGCTTTTGCCATTGTTCTCGCCTGCTGTCGATCGTCGTCTCCGTCGACAACTGCTTTTCAGTTTGTTATTGTTGGCTCATCGCTTTGGTTGTCTGCTTGTCTCTAGCGGGTGACTAAAAAACAAAACCACCGATCGACCGATATATATGTACATACAACAAAGACAAAGCAAGCAACGACAACGGCAACCAACGACCAGACGTTCGTTCGGAACTTGCATGCATTTACCGTGCTACGCGCTTGCCTACCGCTTGCCAGTCGCTCTCACATTTCGTGTAAATTCAGTCGCGGTGTGCGCGTTGTGTGCTCCTGCTGCCGCGTCTAATAACAACTCAAAGTGTGTTTTGATTACGAATTCTTTTGGTGTTCATATTCTATTTCATCGGCCTACATACATACATATATACAGTATAACTATAGCGAGTATTGTGCCACCATTATTTTATTATTAATTTTTTTTTTCGCTGTCGGCTTTCCATTTGGCCCAACACCTCGTCTGGTGCGGTTCGACGTTTGTCTAAGCGCAATATTCCTGTTTGTATTTTGTACTAGAAGCGCGGTTGTGTAAATGTGTGTGCGCGCCCGCGTGTGTGTGTTTGTGTTTATGCGCCTCAGCGCAGAATAGTTTAGTTCAGCTCAGTTACGCTGAGCTCAGCTTTTTCTATTACGTTTTTTTTTATTTACTATCAAAACTTTTTCAGTTAGTACGCGTCTAAATATATATTTATATACAGCTTTGTTATTGCTGGCTACTGTCCATCGAAGCGCTACGCGCGTTCTGCCTCGCTTTTGCCATTGAATATTAGCAGTGCTGCAGTGCGGTATTTTATACATTAATTATTTTTATTTTCGAACAACGTGCGCGCGCGTGTGTGTGTGTTGTGTGTTTTATTTTCACTTGCATTGCATTTTTGACACCGCCGAGCAAGCCAAGTTTACAACGCAGCGGTTGGTAGTTTCAAGAACGGCCCAACCAACAACCAAGCAACAGTAACAACAACAATATACAATAAAATAACCGTACATGCGTTCATATGCACGTATGTAAGTAAATGTTTCAATCAACTCAGCTGGCTGGCTGACCAACAAAGCCAATGCTACCATGCGCGCTTGGACGTTGTTTGCATAAACTGTGTCGCGCCAGCGTTTTGCCAAGAACCGTACGTGGCGGAATTATTGTACTTTATATATGTACTAACTACGTGTATATATATGTACATATATACATACTACATGCATCGCGAAAACGGTTACAGCCATAGCGATACGATATACTACTCTTACATACGTACACATCATATGCTTGCCGTGTGCTCGTGTAATTGTTGCTTTGGAACGCGGTTCTGGCCGTGATTTGGTGGCACTGCGTCGGCAATGTACTACTGACACTGTCATTACCGCTGCCGCACCCTAAATACAGACTACTAAAAAGCAATGAGCAATATGCCACACTGTGATTGCAAACCGTTTGTCGGAAACTAAAAAAAAAAAAACAAAAAAACAACGAAACTTACAAAAGTATCATTAAAAACGTGAAAAAAGTCGAAGAAAATAAAGAGGAAATCTTAACACACCTTTAGCTGTTATTTTTTTTGTTCATTAGCTACGCTTTTCTGAGTCATTACTGCAATGCGCGTTTGTAATTGTGAAAGAAAGGAAATTAAGTGCACCGAAAATAATAAAATAAATATGTAAATATCAAAAAAGGAAATTATTAAAAATTTATTTAAAAAATAAATAATACAATAAATAAATAACAAAAACAAAAAACGAAAAGGTTTAAAAAAATTTTAAATTACATTCAACACCAAATAATAAATGTAGCAATTTCTTTAAAAATATGTAAATTTAAAATAAAAATTAAGAATGATAAAAAAAATTGTACAAATAATATCAATACCTTCTTTACCTTCGCGCTCAATTTTCCGACATATTTTTGACAATGACTTGCTGAAAAACTTTACATGATATTTGAAATATTTTTTATTTCATTAATAATCTCTTAAACTACGCTTTTCACCATTTCCGATGCAACGTGTTCGTCTTCTTAGCAATAGATTTCAGCATCAGAAACTTGAAACCAACAAAAATTTACTTAATGTCGGGCCCCAATGGTATGTACATATGTATATGCATATCTAGACATCAACTCTTTAGGGATTTCCGAATCTGACAAAATGGCAACGATTCAAAAGTGTGCCAGTTTGCCATCAATTTCAAGCCAAAAAATCGAAAAAAAGAATTCAAAAAAGACTAAAGAGTCGAAAAAAAAGAATCCAAAAAATAGTAAAAAGTCGAAAAAAGAATCCAAAAAAAGCCGTGTCTAAGCAAAACGGGATCTTTTGTGAATCAGTAACAATTTACAGTTTTCGAATGGTTCTCATAGAATACACTACTTTTGGGAAAACATGTTTAAACCTGCCTGAATAGTCTTAGCAAGGTCGAGTTTGTGGCTTGATAACTCGTAAATCAACACACTTTCGATCAAATCCCTTATAGGGCATGTTTAAAGTTTCAAATATCTAAATTAGAAAAAAAAATTATTTTTACAAATCGCGAAGGTAGACTCCTCCTTAAATAAAAAAAAAATATTACTAAACTTTCAACAAATAAAATAATGATAATTGAAAAATAGTAAGTGAAAAAAAATGCATAAAAAATTTAAAAAAAAAAATTAAAAAACTGTAGTATGTGAAAATAAATAAAATAATAAAAAAAATTAAAAATGACTAAAAACAAGCAAAGAAGAATAAAGAATAAAATCAAAAAATTGTGTTTTAAATTAAATAATTAAGTTTATAAATAATGTAAAGCATGAAATGAACTGTAAAGATATAAAAAATAAATTAATAAATTCGAAAAAAAGTTATTAACAAAAGAAATTTAAATAAAACTTAATTAAAAGTGAAAATATAGACTAAAACTCGATTAGATGGAGAAAATTTTAAATAAATTTTTACAATGAAATAATAATATTATTTAAAATCATACAAATAAATCATAAGAAAACCAAAATAGAGGCTGAGAGAAAAATTAGATTGAATGATTTTATGAAAAATATAATTATATGTAATTAAAATTAAGAAGAATTAAAATTAATTGATATATTTATTTAAAAAAATCAAAAATATATAAAATTATGAATAATTCAAATATTAGTGTGCAATAAAATAACTTATTTAAGGTGAACATTAGTTAATAAAGAATGATGAAGAAGGAGTGAAATACGTGGAAGCGTGTAGGAGTGAAAGAAAGATTTGTTTTCACTTTTTAACTTAACCGGTTGAATAGCGTCTTATGAAAGAATCTTATTTCCCTATATGAAATAAATACTAATCAAAGTAGAAAAACAATTGTAAGAGTAAAAAGATAGTGGAAAATTTTAATAGAAATTGGTAAATTATAGAAACACAAAATTAATATTAAATAAAAATTAATATGAATTAAAAATAAAATAAGTAAAAATAAAATAGAAAAAAATATTTAGGCTCAAATAATAGAAATTCAAAATTAAAATTAAATAATAATAAAAATTTATATTAAATAAATAAATGAAAACAAAATTTAAATTAAATAATTAAAAAATTTATAAAAATAAATAAAAAAAAAAAAATAAAAATTAAAATAAGTATAAAATAAAAAAAGATTTAAGCTCATTAAAATCATTAAAAAAAAACAATAAAATCTAATGCCAGCGTAAATAAAGGCATTTTTGAAAACTAATGCTAATACATGCAACTAGTTTGTTATTGTTAAAATTGTACATAAAACAAATAATGGGTGTAGTTAATTTAAAAGGTAAATTGTCAGGAACTAAGCAAATGACATTTTGTAAGTGAATAACTTAAACAAAAAGCTTCAAGGTCTGTACATAGCAAAAAAGTAAAAAGAAAGAAAAGGGTAAATGCCATTTAAAACACAAATTGTCATGAATGCTAATAATTAAAATAAACAATAATAACATAAACAGAAGTAAGTCCAAAATGCCGGATCGAAAAATTAAAAATTAATTTTAAAACCTAAACATCGAAATAAAAAATTAAAATTTTAATCCCAAAATTATAATAAAAAATTATGTTTTTGAATTATAAATTATTTCTCGTCTTCAAGTTCTATAATCTTAATAAATATTTTGGAACGGAAAACTTATTAAAACAAATATCAAAAAATTTTTAACACTTTCTATCTTTATTTACATTTAATTAATATTAATTACCATTTTTCAGTTAGACATGTGTAAATTTTTCCTTTTTATCCCTTTTCATTACAACTTTTGATATGAAATATAGTTTTGTTTGTTTGTTACCCCAACTTTTTAAATTAAAAAATATATCTTATTAATTAAAAAATTATTTTTGTTCAAAAATGTTTTAATTAAAAAATTGGCTTTGCGAAATTTTTAAAAAATATTTAATGAATTTCGAATTCTGATTTTGGGAATAAAGAATTAAATGTCCAATTCTTAATTCCAATTTTCGAATTAAAAATTTAATTAATTTAAATTTGAAAAATTTAATTAGTTAAAAATTAATTTTTGTGCCAAAATGTTTTAATTAAGAATTTCGCAACCCTGATTATAATAAAAAAATTGTTTTTGTAAAAACTTCAAATATCATTTCATTTAATATAACTTGAAGACTATATAAATTCCTTTCGAACTAATATAAATCAAAAAATATATCATATTTACCTCTGCTTTCTAATTTAATTTTTAATAACAATTTTACTAGTACAAATTATATAAAAGGGAAAGCATTAAAATAATATAAAAAATTAGAATAAATAAACTATGTAACTTGACTGATTGCGAAAAAATTTCTTAAATTAATATTTAATTACAAAAAAAGCAGATATGGTTTTAAAAACCACACTTAATAGAATTATATTAAAAACTTTCAATAGAATTATTAATTGCATAAAAGTAAAAGTTAATTAATTAATTAAATATTATACTTTATTAATTAAACAGAAAAATAATTAAGAAATTTTAGATTCTCAAAAATAAATTAAAAAGAAATTGCTGATTGAATAATAATAATATAAAATATAAAAAACTACATAATTAATTAAAATAAAATAAAATTATTTAAAATTATACTTGCCTAAGATTGGTAATAATTTATTAGATTATCAATTTGAAAAGTGTTAAAAATTCCGCTATACACTTCTAAACTAAAATTCATTTAATTACAATAATTAATTAAAAAAAATTAATTATTAACTAAAAAAAATTATTTAGAAAAATAATAATTTATTAATTAAAAAAATTATAAGGAAATGTGCTTGACTGATTTTGGGTTAAAATTTGTTATATATGTACATAACTTAAAAAATACATAATAATTACATTTTTAAATCAGAAAGCTACTGAGAATAAAATGTTAAGTTCAGCTAAACCTTAAAACAAAACTTAATTGAATTACATACCTATATTATTTAATAATATAACAATAATAATAATTAACACATTTCGATAATCTTCATAAAAAATTAAAAAGGAAATCTTTTTAATATTAAAAAATTTATTAAATAAAATAAAAAAATACATAACCTAAAAGATTAAAAAGGGACACAGCAGACTTAAATTGACTCAACTTAAACTTAAAAAAATATATAAATTAAGATAGCAGAAAAATGATTAAAATGAATAAAAAATAATTTTAGTTTTTCGTAAAAGTATTGTGAAAAACTTTTGTTTTAATAATTTTCTTATAGTTTTTAACACAACAAATCAGAGCCTTTCTTTACGGTATTACGTTTCCAAAAATGAATTTTCTCCAAGTAAAACTCAATTTATTGCTTTAGTGAAATTTTTTTTGATTATGAGCAATAAAAATCAAACAATCAGCATTAATTATTATTTGAGTCATTGGGTTAAATCACTCTGTGGCAGCTAAATTTCTACACAACTCTTCGTTTAGTGTATTTGTATTTGTGCGCAATGCAGAAGTGAAATAATTGAGTAGGAAAGATTTTTTTACATTATTTTCACTCCAAAGTAGCAACCAAAAGCAGCAATAAATGAAATCAAGCTAAAGACAAAACAACAAACATTCTTTGCAATCATCGATGTGCCATTGTCGCTTGAATAACTGAGGTGCGCACGTCAGTTGTCAAAAAAATACAATATAAATAAACAACAACAAACCAGGCAAAGGCAATAACATTTATGCGCGGTGTCGTCATCATAGACAAACAGACCAAATATAAACATTTAATTCGCGCTACTAAGTGAACACGTACAACAAACAGCAGCAATAACAACAGTGAAAACAAAACAACAACACTGCAGGAATGTGGCGCAGCACACATGTTAACGTTGACATTACAAATAATGCTGGGAGTGGCGCTGCCGGCGCTGGTGGGGGCGGCATACAACGCAGCTCATCGACACATTTTCAAAAAAATCACCAGCAACAGCTTCATCATGCACATCAAACGCATTACAATGATGGCACAACAACAGCAACAAACACACAAACAACACCTGTCGGCATGACCTCAAAGCAAATGTCCCAATTGCAACGCGATCGTTTCTCCTCCTCACAGGCCATTCTACAAGATGCCATAGCCGAATCGAAGATAAGTTTGCATGTGAATTATCGGCATAGCGGCGTCAATGGCAACAGCAGCAACAACACCAACACCAACAATAGTAGTAGTAACAATAAAACGGATCATCACAGCGGTGCCATATCGGCACAGCCACGCCCGCGTCCCGTCTCCATGTACGAGCAGTATCGTTCGCGGCCATATAGCGGCGCTTTGGACTCGCCACCGCCACTAACGCCAGCAGCAGCGGCCGCTATAGCTCTCGGCCGCAGCGAGAGTTTTTATTTTGGTGAGAGCGCACAAAATGTGGCCGCTTTGCGGCAACAACATCAGCAAATGCAATTTCAACATAACAGCAACAACAACAAACAGTCATATCAACTACCACAACAGCGGCAGCAGCAGCAACAACAACAGCAACGTTATGCTAAGCAAATGCAGGCGTCAAACGCTGTTACCGCCGTAAACGTTGGAAAATCGCCAGCACGACGTGCAAATCTGCGCCAATCTCCCAGCGAACTGGTATGCCAGAAAGACTTGCTGTTACCAATTTTATTTCGCCATTGATTTTTACATTTATTTCATTTATGATTTTTTTCTTTTCATTTTTTTTTCCTTTGCTGTTTGGTGTTTATGGCTGAAAAGTGTAGAAAATCAAAAACTCGTGTTGTGTCGGACACCTGTTTAAGGCGGCAACACCAACAACAACCACACGCATATTTGTGATTTGCGCATGCGCATTTCATGTACGCGTATGTAATGCGCTTCCACTTCCTCACTGGCTTGCTTTTGGCGGTGCCTGCGCCGTTTTGACCACTTCAAGTTGTGGCATGTGTGGCAACGAAAACAACAAATAAATAAAATAAAAAGCCAGCAGCAACAATTGTAGTTGCTGGCACAATTTTTCCGTGCCATAAGCGTGTTGCTGCGGAAGTAATTATAGATATTTTGCACTGCCCATTGATTCTCTTGTTTGGTCAAGTCCAAAAACAGTTGCTTTAGCCACAAACTGTTCGTCTTAAAAATGGTTTTGCGATTTTGCATTTTTGCTCTTTTTGGCATTCAATTATTTCCACATAGTTTGCTATTTCCACGTTTATTATATATCGTAGTTTGCTGTTCGATATCGCTTTAACTAGTCTTAACGCCAAAGCTTTGGCTAAATCAATGATAAATAGCTGTAAAATTTTGATATTTCTATTTATTTAATCTTAGATAACAAAAAATGATGTATGAACGACTGATAGTGGTGAATATGGTGCTTAAAGCCGTTCACCTATTCGGCAGTGTATTCCTTTGTTCTTTGTAGTTATTGTATACAACAGTTTTTTTATACAGTAATTTTACTTTTTTAGGTGTTTCGTAATTGTTCGCTATTCTCATAGCGTTTTCAACGGTTTTAAATTCTTTTTTTTTTTTTGTAATTTATACTGCTTTATTCGTCAAAAAATTCAATCAATTCGAGTAAAAGTCAAAATAGTCGCCACGAAATTCATTTAAATCGCCGGCTCTCGTTAAAATGTGCATTTAAAATTAACAATAAAGCTCTTCAGTTGAACTGAATATAAGAGAATATGCTATATTATGTACATTAATGCGAAATAATTGCTCGCTCTCTCTCTCTCTCTCCCTACTCGATTATGCCAGTCAATTTAGGTTTGTTGGATTCGTCACTTTCCGACATCTGGCAAAACGAAGACAGCTTTTGATTTTATAACTATATTTGTGCTTTTTTTTCGAAATTTGAAAAATTGCCCATCTGAAGCTATAATATTTTCCCAGTTTGTGGATACCATCCCAAAACAACAGCATTAATGCGAAATAATTGCTCTCTCTCTCTCTCTCTCTCTCTCTCTCCTACTCCCGATTATGCCAGATCAATTTAAGTTTGTTTAAGTTCGTCACTTTCCGGAGCATCTACAGCCAGAAACAGAGACATTTTTAGTTAAAATATTTGTTCTTTTCGAAATTTGAAAATTGCCCATCGCTATACATTTTCGGTGGGCTTGGCAGTTATTGATACCGGTATTCTACGTTCTAAAGCGTTCGAACAAAATGGTAATTAGAGGTGGCAAGGTCTGCGCTATAAGGACAGTGAGGCTGTTCTCCAAATATGTTTTAACTGGCAACATTAGACCGAGTATTGTGATGGTACTAGTTGCAAATTCCGTGCATTTATCGCTAATCACTCCCTTCAATTTGATGAGTTGTTGCCGATAGCGTTTTCCTTTAGTGGTTTCATCCAATTTTAGAAGCTGATAACACCGCACACCCTTTTGATCTCACCAAATATAGAGCATTACATTGGTGTCATAGATTTTCGGCTTTGTTTTTGTTGTCAGGTTTCACATATAACATTTTGGGTTGTAAAATCGACTTTCAACATCTCTTGGCTTCAATTTAACTAATTTCCTTGCTTTTGAATGTAACCGGCTGCTTTTAAAAGCTTTGAAATGGCTGCTTGAGTGACTCTCAAAGATGCTGCGAGCTTCTTTGCGTGTTTGGCAACAATCTTGATGGAGTAATGCTTCCAGTTCGTCTTCTTCAAATTTTTTTGGACGTTTTGTTCTAAGTCAGAATCACCTCTTTTAAATTGTGCAAACTACTTTTGGCTCAAAGCTCTCCCAGTTAGAGCAATGTTTACCACAAATTTCCACCAAAATTCGATGCCTTTCGGCTTTATATGAAAGTAATGAAGAAGACCTCCTCATAAAAACATTATTTTTTCAGGCAAAAAGCTCGACATATATTCCTAGAACAATACGCACAGGAACAAAGGAATTTAAAATCGGGTTCCGCCATCTCTTGACAAAGAGTATGAAAATAGCTATTTTGTTTTCAAAACAAATCTTTCTAGTTACCTAAAAACTAAATTTTATATATCGGCTGATAAAAAATATATTTCGGCTTTTAATAAATTAGATTTCGAACTGGAATCTAAATCATACCTATTTGTCGTCTCGTTACCTTTGGTCATAAATCGTTTGGGAACACCCTGTACTTTTCAGCCATTATAATAAGCTGAGATCATCCTGTGTGCAAATACATCAGCTGTTTGAAAACTATAAGCCTTAAGAGATTCTGTAGTATTTTCTACATTACTCAACTAATATACATTGGAATGGCTTCTTACAGCAAATAAATTTTGAAAACAAGCTGGCTTTCATACTGAATTGAAATTTTCCACTACTTTGAAAATCCCATTTAAAAAATGGAAATTCATCAAGTTAACTGCGCCAGTATTGCAGAGTAACATACACACGTATCTGTTTATGTGTTTGTTTGTGCCTATATGAGGCCGACAATATATTATATATGTATGTGTAACCAATAGTCGTACGTGCTTTGGAAAGAAATTATGAATTGCAAGCTCATCAACGCTGCCAACCAGCGTATTACCAATGCCATCGACAATACAAATCACTGTCATTGCCATTGCTTTGCGTTGGTATTACCTTAAATACACCAAAACATGTATATACATATGCGTACATTCTTCTGAGATTACACATTTAACTAAAAAGAAAGCCATTTTCGGTACGACTTAAATGCTTTTAATCGCTTAAGAATACCTTTTTCGATAACTTGAGGTCGAAAAATAATATTTTGTTTGTCTCCAACTTGTAGTGTAGCAATTAATTATCACCTTGTTTTAGTGGTTGCGAATAGTTAAAACTAAGTAAAATATTCAGAAATTAAAAAAAACAGAAATGTTAATTTTGGCTCCATCAAAGCTTGAATATCGTTCGCAGGTGTATTTCATATAGCATAAAAGTGTAGAAGAAGACCTTATATTGACTTTGATCGGTCAGTTTATATGGCAGCTATATGATCTGGTGGTTCGATCTGAACAATTCTTCAGAGATTGTACCGTTGTACCTTAGACACTAGTTTGTGTAAAATTTCGTGAAGATATCATTAAAGAAGTTTTCCATTCAAAAACCTGATTTTGAGCGATCAGTTTGTATTACAGCTATATGCTATAGTAGTCCGATCTGAATGATTTCTTCAGAGATTCTACCGTTGTCTTGGACACTGATCTGTGTAAATTTTCGTGAAGATATCTTATCATATAAAGAAGTTTTCCATTCAGAAACCAGATTTTGGGTGATCAGTTTGTATTACAGCTATGTGATATAGTGGTTCGATCTGAACAATTTCTTCGAAGATGGTACCGTTGTCTTAAGCAATAATCCATGCCAAATTTCGTGAGGATGATTTGTCACATTTTTTCCATATAAGGACTTGATTTTGGTTAGTTTAGATAGGCAGTTGTTTGGGTTAGTGGGCGGCTTTAGACGGTTCCGACAAAAAAGCAGCTTCTTGGGGAAGAAAGTGTGCACATTTTCAGATCGATATCCCAAAAACTGAGGTACTAGTTCGCGTTTGTGCAGACAGACGAAATTGTCTAAATCGGTGTTTATACCCATCCCAATTGAAGAAAAGAAAATAACACCGTGATCTCATGATAAAAATGCTATCATTTTTTCTGCCTATATGTATATGTACATATGTATGTTTGCATTTGTAGTTAGTCAGCTATGCAGGCAGTTGTTAAGCGCCGTCTAATAAAGTAAATTGCTGAGCAAATTCAAAACTGCATGACAATAAAGGGGTTCTCTAGTGGTTTATCAATAAAATTTAAGTGCATATTTACTCACATACATAAATATGTGGGCACATACATAGTTATATTAAATGGTGGTAAATGCTTAGAACATCAAACGTTACTCACTACTTCTTTCATTAAATCTAAAATAGTACTTTACCTCAACCATGACCATATTCTACAATTATCAATAATAAAAATAAAACGCACGAAGCCATTTATACCGCACTGTGCACCCCTAAAGTCGCCGCCATTAATGATAACATTGTCGCGTTTTTGTTTTTAATTGTATAACGGATCGACTGCTTGGCTACCAAACAGCTCAAGTATTTATCGGTTTGCTTTGCCTGAGATAAAATACCAGTGACATAAGCAAAAGCTAATAAGTAAATACCTTTGAACATGTTTACTGACAAACACATGCATACACATACAAACGTACATACGTAAAATGACATACTAAACATTTGTAGGTATGTATGTACATGCGTGCATATGTGCAAATATAAAAGTTGTGTTTACTAATCAAGTAGGATGCGTGTATTCAAGTCTTAACAAAATGTAATTAATTTTCGAGTTGAAAACATTTATCTCAATTTTAATTATCTTTTTCTTGTTTTTTTTTTTTTGTAGAAAGTGGATCCCGAGCTAATTTTCACGAAGCAAGAAAGGATCGGGAAAGGTTCCTTCGGCGAGGTATTCAAAGGCATCGACAATCGAACGCAACAGGTTTGTTTTAGTGATTTTTGGCCCCTATACATAGTATATTGAAACATGTTTTTTTTCTCTTCACCAGGTCGTGGCGATCAAGATAATTGATTTGGAAGAGGCGGAAGATGAGATCGAAGATATACAACAGGAAATTATGGTACTGTCACAATGTGACTCACCGTTCGTTACGAAGTACTATGGATCGTACCTTAAGGTGAGCATTTTATGAAGAGTTTAGGCATACTGCAATGAACTGGCAGGGCTTGTGACTATAACAAGGACATCTGAAGTTTCAGAGATCTTATTCGAATGGTTATACCTTAGGCTCTTTACAATGTTAATCGAAAATGGCTTTCTCGTTCCCACGACAGTCGGGTCTACGTAACCGGAACGAACCCGGATTTTTATCTGGCCAGATTTTTATACCAAAAATGTCCATCTACTGGCGTACAGACTTTACTTTATCTTACACTTAGCTGTATTTAGTTAATTTTCTACAACAAAAAAACCAAATAAAGCCAAAAAATCCCAAATGTCCATCATGAATGATATGAAACCGAGTGGCTCGCTCTAGGGGTAATAAAAAGCTAGTAAAGTACTATATGACAGAATATTATCATTTCTCTTTTACTCGCACTTTATACCAAATTTTTTAGACCAAGGATGCCAATCCACCGACGAGCGTTTGCTAATATTTTCCGACTTCTCACCATTATATCATTCTTCTTTTCCTTCCACTTTATACCAAATTTTTTATACCAAAATCTGTCGATCCATCGATAAGCGCACCTCACTTTATCTTTTACTGAGACCTAGTTTGTTATTCTACTACAACAAAACGTTACTTATTTAAATCTAAACATTTTAAATGCTCGTCATGTATAATACAAAATCGAGAGGCTACTCGTGGGGTATTAAAAAACTTATATGTATAAAAGATTATCCCTTCATCAAAGCCTGCTTTTAAAAGTTAATACATATTTGTATACACTTTATAAATTTCTGACGTACATTTTCTTTAGACCAGTTTTTTATACCAATTTATTTTTGATGAGTCCTTCATCAAAGCCTGTTTTTAAAAGTAAATACATTTTAAACATTTCTGGCGTATATTCTCCTTAGACCAGTTTTTATACCAATTAATTTTTTATCGAATCTCGTCGGAATAGTATACGAGCGGTCTAAGTATTTAAAATACATCAAAAGGGCTTCTTTATACATATTTCAAATCCGAAAACCGCATAAAATCATAGACAATTCCGGTAACGTAGAACTTAGAAGGAAGTCATAAATTTCAACTCGTATTGCAATTAGTCCAAAAGTCGATATTTTTTATTTTTTGTAGTTCATTCTCATAAAAATAATTAAAATTCCATTTTATTAAAGGGTACAAAGCTATGGATAATTATGGAGTATTTAGGCGGCGGTTCGGCGCTGGATCTAATGAAAGCTGGTTCTTTCGAGGAAATGCACATCGCAATCATATTGCGAGAAGTGCTAAAGGGTCTGGACTATCTGCATTCGGAACGCAAATTACATCGAGACATCAAAGCGGCCAATGTTTTGCTAAGCGAAATGGGTGATGTAAAGTTGGCTGATTTCGGTGTTGCTGGCCAGTTGACGAACACAACGTCGAAACGTAATACATTCGTAGGTACGCCATTTTGGATGGCACCCGAAGTGATAAAGCAGTCCATGTACGATTCGAAAGCGGACATTTGGTCACTGGGCATCACAGCAATTGAATTGGCCAAGGGTGAGCCGCCCAATTCGGAGTTGCATCCAATGAGAGTTTTATTTTTGATACCGAAGAATAATCCTCCACAACTAACGGGAAACTATACGAAATCGTTCAAAGATTTTGTGGAAGCGTGCCTTAATAAGGATCCTGAAAATGTTCGTTTTTTTTTAAATAAAAATATATATACTGTTATTTAAATGCAATTTATATTTAAATAGAGACCGACAGCCAAGGAACTATTGAAATATCCTTTTATCAAGAAAGCCAAGAAGAACTCGTACCTTATCGATTTAATTGATCGTTATAAAAAATGGAAGCTGCAGAAGGGTGATGAAAGCGAAACCGAATCGGAGAATTCAGATTCGTAAATATATATTTGTATATTTTAATGCTTTATATATTTTCTAACTTGTTTGTATACTTTCATGCACAGTGACGAATCGAAACCCGGCGGCAATAATGACGAACCTTGGATAATGACCGTCAAAGGGCTCAGCATCAATAATGCGCCACGCGAATCGATTGCAAATAGCAGCTTTAAGGAGATGGAACACATGAAAATAGCACAGAAATTATCACAAAGCAGCGGAGCAACGCCGATCGCAATTAATGCGGCCAACAAACACTATCCGGGTAGTGGCGCAACTTCGGTAGCGTTGTCACCGTCCGCCACATCGCAACAACAGCAATTGCACGACAACATGGCGGGCAGTCCGCCCGGTAAAGCTACGCTAACATCATCGTCCTCGTCCGCAGCTACGCAACGCGATACCAACTTAAATCATTACAAACAAGCAGCGGCTTCGGCTGGTGTACTACGCTCATCCAGCTCTAATATAACGCATCAACCGCTCAGTCCAACACATAAGCAATCGTCGGGCAGCCAAGAACTGCTATCGTCGTCGAGCGGCAGCAATTCGCCAAATGCTGATGGTATGAAGAAGATCAGTAATAGCAGCAGCAGCAATGCGGTCTTCCAAGAGTCCAAATCGAACCTAAGGCAGAGTCGCTCCGCTTCACTAGATGACGAACACGAACAGCGACGCTCATCGGTAGGTCATTTGAAACATATGGTATTTCCAAACGAAAATTCACATCCTTTATTTGCAGCTCATCGAGCATGCCAAAAGCGAAGATCAACTGCGTGAAGAAGAAACGCGTGCGCAGCGGCGTAGTATGCATGCCAGCGGCGTGTCATCCAACTCGTCGCCGATGCTTAGCTCCAGCTCGAGTGGTGGCAATTATAATGGCAATGCAGCATTGTCGAATAGTAGTGCGCATGGCGAGCGTTCATATGGCGCAGCATTGGAAGTGTCCGCATCGGCGTCTGCCTCCGCCACAGCTGTGTCGTCCAATAATTCCAATCACAAATTGGGTGGCAATCGTGTGATGCAGACGAATAGCGCATGTCTGAACAATTTCCTCTTTCCAGTTCTTACAGATGTGAGTGTTCTGATTTTTATTTTTTGTTGATTATATAAATAATCTGCTTGACGTGCTGAGTCGATTTAGCCATGTCCTTCTGTACATTTGTCTGATTGCATAGTCACAACTAGTCGCTCAGTTTTTGAGATACCGATCTGAAATTTTGCACAAGCTCTTTTCTCCTCAAGAAGCTGCTTATTTGTCGGAATTGCCGTTTTCGGACCAGTATAGCATATAGCTGTCATACAAATTTACCGATCAAACTCAAGTCCTTGCATGGAAAACCTTTTTATTTGACAAGATATCTTCACAAAATTTTACTAAAATTTGTGTCCAAGGCAAAACTGCATTCCCCGAAGAAATTGTTTAGATCGGACCATTATATCATAAAGCTATCATACAAACTGAACTATCAAAATAAAGTTCTTGTACAGAAAAAATTTCTAATTAACAAAATATTCGCACGAAATTTGGCATGGACTAATATCCAAGGCATATCTGCAATCTTCGATTAAATTGTTCCGATTGGACCACTACAGCATATAGCTGTTACACAAACTGACCGATCAATATCAACATACAGATCTTTTTAAGCCCTTTCCTGCTATAAGAAGCTTGCGTGTGAAGGCTATTATAGATTCGCGACAACAGAAATTAATGTTTTCTGCTTTTGTTTTATTAAAATTGTGTATAAATTTTCGCAGATTCAACGAAAGTACGCCAATTCGAGCAAAAATTCAAACGTTACGGACATTGGTGACTTAAAGTCAGTATTGGAATTGGCCGAGCGTAGCAGTCCAGGTGTCAGTGATTTGTTCCTCAAAGAGATAATTCACAAACTAGTTCCAGGCTACTCAGAGACGCGTATTAACAATATTATGGACAGGGCTATCAGGTGAGTGTCTGCTCTCAAAAAAATTTTCTTGAATGAAATATTTATTTTTATTATTTTTTTTTTGCAGAAATAAGAAGTAAACGAACACAATGGTACATGGACTGATTTTAAGTAAAAACAACAACAACAACACGAAAAAATATCTAAATGTTATGATATTTAAATAATAAATATACCAGTTTGGAGCGATTGGAACATGTGCATATAGCAAATATTTTAGAAATTGCGACAAATGCGCAACTAAGCGATATAACACTTTAAAAAGAAAAGAAAAAGTAACTCCATACCTAAATAAATTTAAATATATATTTAAAAGAAATTTAACAAAAAGAAAATATGATAAAACCAACAACAACAACAACAGTGTACTACCCCCGCAATATTGTTTGTTATGATAGTGTAATATTTATTGGATTCCAAATAAATCGTTGTCACACTGATGCGTGCCGCGATAAGCTGTTAGGTTCTCGTTTGAAGATTAATTAATTGTAGATAATTTGATGAAATCAACTATTGCATACGATGATACATTAATTAGTGTGAATGTAAAATGCAAAATACATATTAAATTTAAAGAACTCTTATATAAAACAAACAAAATAAACAAAACAAATTGACTTATTTGTGTAGTGTTTAGCTAAATCCGCTGCTGTGAGAGATACGCCTGTTGGCACAATCCCACACACGGTTTTCTAATATATATTTCACAAGTTGATTTTTTTTTTTGCAAATGCACCACTGAAATTGCAGTTTTAGCCTTAAAACAAGGATACAGCGTAAAAAAGTTCTTTAATTTCAATTTAAACCGCATCTAAAGCTTACTTTCTCACATATTTTATATAGATCTTTTGCACTAAATTTTCAGTTTTCGCTCTAAAGTAAGGATATAACCCAAATAAGTACTTCAATTTCAATTTAAACTGCATCGGAATCTTAATTTTTTATTTTCCCCATATATTTTATATGGATCTTTTGCAATAAATCTTTTATCTACAAAGCATATATACATACAAGTTTGAAAAAGTGATATTCTAATACAAAATATTCCGCTTTGCAAAAAATTTCTTAATACTTTTTTTCATAAACGCATTCCTTTAAAAATTATACGCAGTTAAAGTTATATGCCAAGTGGACTTAGCATTCATACAAGTGATTTATACATTCTATGTTGCTCATACGACATGGTGTACTATATGAATACAGTACATTTGATGTATAACTTTAACTGCGTATAACTTTTAAAGGAAAGTTTTCATGAAAATAATACTAGAAACTTTTTTGCAGAACACTAAATTTTGTACTAGAATATCTTATCTATTTTTTAAAGTTGTAGATTTATTTGCTTCATGCAAAATATCAAAATATCCCATGTTATATATGTATGTTTATGGCAAAAGAAATATGACTTAGGCACGGTTTAAACTAAAAATAAAAAGCTTGTTTACATTGAAACCCTATTTTTATGCCAAAAACTGAAATTTCAGGCGAGTTTTGCCAAACAAAAATCAACCTAAGAAATAACGGACACTCTAATATACATACATATGTATATGTATACTTATATCTATGTATGTAGTTAAAATTAAATTTAAATTAAAGCATAACCACGTGGCAGATGCGAAATTGTATGAGTTCGTTTTTTTATAATTTAGTAATTTTGTTTTGTTTTTGTATTAATTCACACACTTAATATTAGTTGTAATTGTAAAAGTTATAAAGATAAAGTAACGTACATATACATATATATGAAAAAGGAATGAAGAAAATAACTAAAAATTATAATTTAAAGAAAACGGTCTATGTAAAAAATATAGTAAACTATGTGGCAATGTAAAATTGAAACTAACATGAATGCATACATACCTACATACAATATTAATACTAAACAAAAAATAAATAAAAGATAATAGTATTTAGCAATAAAACCTACAATACTTACATACATGCATACCTATTTGAAAAATCAGTAACAACAAAATGGGCAAAACGACAAGCAAGTAAATAACAGTAATGGCAAATAGTTTTAACAAAGCAACAACAGTAAGAAAAACTCTATTGAAGTAATACAAATAAATTATCGGACAATATTATAAAGACTATCAATTTTGAATTTTATTTTTAAGGTTATGTAGGGTGGCAAAATTATAGTAACTTTCTCAGAAGCAGTGATCAGTTACAACTGATCAATTTTGACGCGGACTCATACATATAAATTGTTCCTGTCTAAGACTAATTTAGCAACACAACATTTGAGTGGCACAAATCATTCAGTGAAGTTCGTGAAGTCGTCGAAAACTTGCCGCATGCGAGTCGTCCATCCACCGCTGTTAATGACGATAGCATCGAAAAAGTCAAAGAAACGTGATTGAAAATCATCGTGTTGGCATCAGGGGGATAGTAGGTGACCTCAAAACTTATTATGAATCGAATAAACGCATTATGGTTAATGTTTTGGGTTTGAAACGTGTAAATGTTAGACGTATACCAAAAGATGAGCCGAAATCGAAAGAACCAAAATCCACTGAAGGCACTAAAGGCCATCCCAGCCAAATATGGAAATGGCATTAAGCGTTGGCGTGCTTGTATAAGCTCAGGAGTCAAGATTGGAGGAGAAAACATTTTTTTATGTCCCTCGTGGTCAAATTTGATCAGATAGTAGTTGCAAAAGAACGATGCATCAACATCACGATCTTTATTAAAAATACTTTTGGTGGACTAGTAACTCTTTTTTGGAAGGTTTTGACAGTTCAACTTCTTAAATAAGAAGCTCGAGTTACTCCCTAGGTCAGCAGTCTGAAGAATTGTAGATTTGACTTATCCATACTCGACTTCAGAAATTTTATGACCATTAAATGCTTTTAGAGAGACCAAAGCCGTCGTCGTTTAGCAGAGTCGAATCTTTGTCATAAAGACTGTTATAAAATTTGGTTTCTCTCTTTTTTTCCAAAACAGAAGATATTAAATTTGCCTCGAAGGTTATAATATACGGAAGGAAAAGATGGAGACCATGTAAAGTGTATATAAAAAAATCAGCGAAGCGAGCTAAACCACCGGCATCGGACCATTATCGAATATATTCAAACTGATTGGTCAAAATCAAGGTCTTGTATGGATAACTTTTGACAAGAGAGTGGTTTCTTCAAGAAATTGGAATAGATTATTTTCCGAGGCAATGCCACACCCTCCGAACATATTCTTCAGTTCGGAATTCATTATAAATTCATATAAATTGTCATATAAATAAGCAAAATCAAGTTTTTGTATGAAAATGCGGTCGGAGTGAATGCTTTTTTCTTTTCCAAAACTTCATAAAATAGCCTGGATGTCATTCCTGTCGTCTACGTGAGAGTTGATCTTTATAATCGGTACAATATTAGTTTCCTATCCGCAGATAGATTTCTTGAACTTCTTATTTTAAACTTCACTAGATATGTACCTCTGCATACTTATAGCGTTAACTGGTTTTCGTAAGTTCTGCTTGCTCCAGACTAGATAAGGCAGCGAAGCAAATGGATCTGGTAGTGAACGAGATCAAGACAAAATATCTCCTGTCATTAAACAAACAGTCGTCGCACTCGCGACTTTGCTTCCACGTCATTGTTGATAGTCATAACTTCGAAGTTATAGATAATTTCGTCTATCATGGAACCAGTATTAACACCAACAACAATGTTGGCCGCGAAATCCAACGCAGAATAACTCTTGCCAATAGGTGCTACTTCGGACTGAGTAGGCAACCCAGAAGTAAAGTCCACTCTCGACTAATAAACACCAAATTCTACAAGTCACTCAGCATCCCCGTCCTGCTATATGCTGCAGAAGCATGGACGATGACAACATCTGATGAGTCGGCGTTACGAGTTTTCGAGAGAAAGGTTCTGCGGAAGATATACGACGAAATTGACTAGTTCAGCGAATTAAGAGACTGCGGCTACGCTGGATGGGTTATGTCTTCCGTATGGATAAAAATACTACAGCTCTGAGACTATTCGATATAGTAATCGCCGAGGTAAGCAGAGGAAAAGAAGGACCTCCACCACTCCGTTCCCACGACAGTCGGGTCTACGTAACCGGAACGGACCCGGATTTTTATCTGGCCAAGGACTGTCAACTCGGCAGTATTCTGCCGCTACAACAACAAGGACCTCCACTCAATTGGAAAGACTAGGTGGAGAAGGACCAGGCTTGGCTTTGTCTCCAATTGGCGCTACTTTGCAAAAAGAAGAAGCGACTGGCGCGCTGTTGTTATTTAGTAAAGAAGAAGTAGGCTACACTGGCTAGGTCATATCGTCCGAATGGATGAAAACACACCAGCCTGAGGGTATTCGACGCAGTATTCGCCGCGCGGAAGCAGAGGAAGAGGAAGACCTCCCTTCGTTGGCAAGACCAAGTATATAAGGACCTAGCTATACTTATATCTTCAATTGGCGCCAAACAGTAAATAGGAAGAACGACTGGCGCGCTGTTGTAAACCCGGCTATAACCACGCAAGCGGTGTCTGCACCAATAAAGAAGAAGAACTGGTTTTCGACGGACCTCTGTTGGACCAAACTTTCGATTCATTTGCGGCGTTAGAGTCCAAATTACACTCATTTCGCTTTGGCCGATTCTTTAATATTGATAATTTTAATAATTTATTCACTATTTTAATCATTTAACGGGTTTCAACTAAAAATAGCTGTTTGTAGCGCCAACTTAACGACTAACGCTTAATTAAAATCATCCATCACATCACATACATATGTTAGCTCTATGTAAGAAGGCATGGTATATAAAGAATAATTGTGTAAGTTATAAGCACTGACAACTGCCGACAGCAATATGACAGCCAACGAATGCGCTCTGGGCACTGCATGTCTAAGCAACTATAATCAAATTAATATTTATTGTTATTGCTGTAATTGCTATTTCTTAAACACAAGACAATTTACAAGGACATGAACACTTCATTCATATCCGCTACGCGTGCACAAGCGCTCAGAGAACTCAGCGAGAAAAAAGCATAAACGCGTAGAGAGAAATTGAGAAAGAGAGAGAGAGCGCGCAATCAACATATGTTCTCCCTTATCACAATGTCCTGCCAGCATGCCATTTGTGTTTGTTTATATGCGGTATTCGCGCCTTTTGACAGGTAACTTGGCAGTAGCCAACAGCCGACAACAAGCAAACAACAAAATCAGACAGACAGACAGCCGAGTAATTGCACGCGCGTGCTGCGCTCAGTTTATGTTCCCTTGGAGCTTTTAACTGCCATATGCGCTCAGAGTTTCTCAAGCACTCACGAGCTTTTTGCTTTTGCAACAACAAAAACGGCAAAAAAAGCACACATAACTATTATATTAAGTAATCCATCTTGCTGGCTGCAATGGCAAGTTCCTGTCAAATTCCAGATTCAGTCTTTCGTTTGGAATAGTTAAGGATGAACACCTGACTCGATAACTCGCACAACGAATTGTGTTACAACAAATATTTGTGAACAAAAAAAAAACACACAAGAAAAAATGTTTGAATAAAATACATAAAAAAGGTATATGTGTTTGTGTGCTTAGTGAAAAATGCGAAATGCAAATAACGCCTAAAAGCACGCTAAACAATTTTGAAAAGTTTGCTTGTTTGAAGTAAAGTGGAAATTTTTGAAGATTTGCTTGCAATGTTTCGTGGTTTGTGTTGAAAAAATGCTGAAAAGGCACAAAAAACTGCAGCCAAGCAATCAATTTATACAATGGCAGCAATGTCAAGATTTGTGTGTGTACCTTTTTGTTGCGCGTCATACATATGCCTGCCACATAAATTCCGCTACTCAACTTCTTTTCCTGCAAATTTTTAAGTTGAACATTAGGAAGTGAAAAATTATTGCATTTGGCATATATATTTTTATTTCTTTTGACAATTTTCTTTTTTAAGGTATTGCATGAAAATTAAATGGCCACATGTGTATACACATATAACATCCCTTAATTTGTATACTCGCAACATCCCGCAATGAGCTTTAAGAGTTTTTCCTTCGACAAGCAGACTACTGCAAATAAGCATACATATAAATATATATGTATATACATATATATATAAACAGATATTCAAACAAATACATAAACACGGCGAACACCTCCGAACTCTGTCAGTGCGTGACACCTAAGCGCATACATACACCCATATAGCCATCTTGGCTGGCTGTCGCACACGCTGCCTGTCCGACTGCCTTGGCAGACAAAGTTAGCTTAGAGTGTTGTTGTGCGTTTAGCTGCTTTTCAGCCATCTTAGCATAAAGTGCTGCCAGTTTCCGCTTGCTGCGATTGAAACGCAATACCTGTGTCAATGTCTGCGAGCGTGCGTTGCTCAAAATACATACATACATACATACTATACATATGTGATTTTGTGCATGCTTGTAAATGTGTGTGTGCATGCGTGCGGGTACGCGTGCTGGGAATTTATTGGCAAAATGGCATTTGAAATTTTTACCACATCTCAATGTGACATGCGAGTCGATTGTAAACAAAAACGTGCCAAAGAAAAACAGAAATGCAAGCTAAACACACACATGTGTAAATACATTAGGGTGTCCGTTATTGATCACCACACATTGTAATACACTTACCAACGATTTTTCCAGTCGTCGAAACACTTTTTATAAGCACTTTTTGGGTTCGATAAAACAATGAGCATCACCTTGATTTTGAGCGGCATTCCGATGATTGTTGAGTTGTTTGCATATTGAACTCATAAAACTATCTCTCATCGGCAGTTATAATGCTCTTCATTAACGTAGGGTCGGAATTTCCACGATAAAGCATATCCAAAGAGACCTGTTTACGGTACTCTTTTTGAAAAAAATTCAGCTTTATCGGGACGAGCCGAGCAAGAACGCGTTTCATATCCAGATGTCGGGCTCTCTTGCCATCTCTATGACTCAAGTGAGATGATGATCAAGCATCAAATACTTCACATTTTTAATATGTTCATCAGTTGACGAGGTCGAAGGTCGTTCAGATCGAGGGGAGGTCTGGTACACTGGTAATCCCAGTTTCCTGATGGGTGCTATTGAGGTGGTGTGATCCCTATTCGGATACATACAGGTATGTCCAAGGGCGTTAATCGTGCGTCAACAAACTGCTGTGCACTCTAGCAACAGGTGCTCGGGAGTTTTCGGCTTCATGTCGCAGAACCAGCAATTAGCACAAAAAGCTATACTCATGTTAGATGAGTTCTTTTTGAGCCTACAATGCCCAGTAGGAAATGTCGCAACTACCCGGAATTTGTCCCTTGGAAGGTTGATTACACTTTTAAATCTCATGAGATTACAACCAATAATTAGAAACTTTGCCTGGCACATACCTGTGAGTTGTTTCCAATACCTTTCTGTGCCCAGTCTCTGCTCCTTCCGGAGCAGCTGCTTTCTGATAAGGGGACCGACCTCAATGCAGCGTTTCGCTCCAGTCTTATTGGAGGCAGCTGCGGAGCGGATAGGTTATTCAGTCGTTCTATACTGAGATCACTTTAAGTGCCGCCTTGACTATCACTGACTATGGCGATACTTTTATTGCGAAAGTTGCGTTGGAGGTTTATTTCTACACACTCACTAATAGCAAAGACTTCTTCTTCTTTATTGGCGTAGACACCACTTACGGTGTTATAGCCGACTTTATAATAGCGCACCAGTCGTTCTTCCTTTTCGCGGTTTGGCACCAAATGCGATTCTAAGAGTAGCTAGGTCCTTCTACACCTGGTCTTTCCAACGGAGTGGAGGTCTTCCTCTTCCTCTGCTTCACCCGGCGGGTGCTACTCACAGAGCTGGAATATTTTAATCCATTCTGACGACATGACTGGCTAGCAGTCTAGCCGCTGTGTTTGATTCACTGAACTATGTCAATGTCGTCGTATATCTCGTACAGCTCAACGTTCCATCGACTGCGGTATTCCCCGTTGCCGTTGTGCAAAGGACCACACATTTTCCTTTCTCTCGAAAACTCGTAACGCCACAAGGACTTCTGCTTGAAAAACACCACATAGGTATGGAAAGTTTGGTACACGGTTCTGCGTCGCCAGCACCAATGCTCCCGACTTTTTCGAACCGTCAGTGTTACACTTAATAGCGATGTCCTTTAGCGGTAAGTTAATCGTAGAGTTATTCTATTCAACCTTGTGTTGACGGTAACTTTCTTGCGAAGTTTATGCTTTTGGTAATGCTTTCCCTAGCGCTATTGGTGTTTCATCTCAGTTTGCTGGGACGAGTTTACCTTCCCTTTACTATACCTTTCTGCTGTCATTTGAAGTATAATATGCTTAGCTGATTGCTTGATTACTAGCTGGAGCAGTGCCAGTTCCATCTTGACCTCGAAGGCTGCCGTTTACTGAGGCGATGTAATCCCTGCTCAGATACATAGATTCAAGTGCCTTTATCGTGCGTCTACAGATTTGCTGTGCATTCTAGAAACAGGTGCTCGGGAGTTTTCGATTACACATTGCACCCGATGCACAGACACAGGCTTTGAAGCCCTACCGAAATCTGTAGGTTTACTTGATTAATGCAAAATATTATATAGGGAAAGAAATATAATTTAGGCACAGTTTGAATTGAAGATAAAATGTTGATTTACGCTGAATCATTTTTAAGGTAAAACTGCAACTTCAGCGGAGAAATTACGGACTCCCTAATAGTATAAATGTATGTACATATACATCCTTAAGCAGACAAATAAAGTGAAAGTAATAGCGTAGCCCTTGAAAAAATTGTAATGCATTTTATGATGCCAGCATAACACTCACACACATACACAAACATAATTCATACACACATACATGCATGCATGTCCTCTGAACTATTGCTTAATTACATATAAACGGATGTGAAAGCAGCTCGAACAGACGCTGACACACATACATACACAACAATAACAAAAAACATATAAAAACACAGAAAAACAAGAAACAACGCAGAGAAAACAACTAACAACACAGAAATGCGACAACAACACACACAAAAGCAAAAAAATGCATTCGCACAAAAGACATTGGCTGGACCTTGAGCAGTTCCTACAAGTCGTGAGCGACACAAAAACACACACACATACATACGCCACCATGCATACGTATCGCAGTCCAGTAAAAACACCCACACTTTATAGTTGTTTTTGTTGCTTTTGTTTAAATATGTGTACATAGTGAAACTAAAATTGACCGTGCGGCTCCTTTTTCGTGGATGAGTTATGTGTTAGCGCGAAGTAAAAGCTTTCGGCGCACACCATGGCCCAACCCACCGACAAACCCGTCTAAGGGAGGCATTAACTATGCGACAACCTTGTGCACCCACTCTTCGATGGGGATTTGTATTTGGTCGCCACTTTGTTTGTGCGGCAATGGCTTTTATTATTAGCACATTTCCGCGTAAATATTGAATGCGCTTAGTTAGGAAACTGCGTTGCTTTTTCAATGCTCCTGTAACGGTATTAAAAAGGATTTTCAAGCGGTGACAATATACATATAAGAGCGCTTAGTAGTGCATGATTGGCGAGGATTTCGCTTTATTTAAAATTTGTTATTTAACTTTTTGTGACAGTTTAATTTTGTAGGCTTGAACTTGGCACTCAGGGAGGCGGTTAAAAGTATGCAACTTATGAAAGATTAAAGCCCTTTGTGTGCTTAATTAGCAAGTATGCAAAGTAGTATAGCAGAAAAAATCTATAGTTTTAAATATTTAATCACAGCCAGCGAAAAATTATTCTGCTGTTGTATTCGTAAGCCATTGGTAAGGGCGTATATGTAAAAAAGTTATTTGGACTTGTTCTAATACACTTTGACCATATGTATTTTTTTTAATTGCTCAAAAGGTAGAAAATCAGTTATGCAGGCCCACAATCATTTTATAGCTTCAGAGATTAATT